>NW_020171811.1:1231081-1236863 GCF_003031525.2 Neophocaena asiaeorientalis asiaeorientalis | reverse complement strand
AAAAAAAAAAAAAAAAAAAAAAAAAGTAGAAGATCTGGTGTATCAATTCAACAATGCTTATTGCATTGTAGTCACTTCACACTACATGTGAAATGTAAAGATCAAGTCATGAGGCTTCTTGGTATCTGCAAGTCAGCATCATTACTTTATAGCCAGTTTTTTATCTTTTATCCTTGTGAATCCTCACAACTTCCTTAGGTTGAAGGTAGCCAAGTGGTATTTTATCTCTGCTGAACCTAAGAATTACAGAGAATCTCAGTGACCTATTCACAATAACACTCACATAAAATTCCACAGAACACGGTGTGTCACCAGGGAAATCCTGGAAAGTAATCAGTTTGCTTTTCCATTGAACTAAGAAACCCTTGGGTTCCATTATGATTCCAAGGGTCATTGATAGAAAGGACCCTCAGAATCATAACTCTGAAAATTATGCATATGTTAATAGCATTACAATTAACTAAAATTCCTCCAAATACAGGGTGAAGATAAGTAAAACTTAGACATACAACCAGTAGCGTTCAAATGATGCTTAACAATTACTCTCAGTTCTTGAGAGGGAAAAATCTCTCTTTGTGACATTTGCCAATATCCATGGTGTAAATGTTCCTACCATGGCTGATTTCAAACTACCTACATAACATCAACCGGCTCACAAAATTCCTGAAAATTTAACAGTAGACACCACTGCATGGCAACCTTAGTATTTTCTTTTTAGTCTTTGCAGATAAATATATTTCATTAAAAATATATGTGATTTTACAATATCTCTCTAAGTTTCAGGGAGAAAAAGGTTATCTGAAATACAGATATTAAAACAATTATGGCTTTTACAAAATACTTCTCCAGTTCACACATCTTTGATTGTCTTTCTCTGGTGAAAGAGGAACTGATAGCATTCTTATATTAACCTTAGTATTTTCTAATTTTTATAGCATGAAATTTTTACCTGAAATTTCAAGTTCTTCAGGGCATCAATACACTACACGTCTGACTTTTATACTACTGTGGATTATTGTGTTCTTAGTTCATATATTTCTGGACTCAAACTTTGCTTTAAGCTTCATTATCCTCAATGTACTGTGCTTCAAAGCATGTAAATTCAATTTTCATAAAAATATATTTTTTACATAGGTTGATATGTGAGTCTATTAATGTTCACTCATTCAGCAATTCCTTTCTAACTTTTTCTCTATCTCATAAATATGAAATAGGAAGAGAGCAGGAAGCATGTACAAGATCATTTTTCTATATTTACATAATGAAAAAGTTACAAATTACGTGAACAAAGGAGTCAAAAGGCAATTCAATACATAGCAATTCAGGACATCTTGATAGATGGAACATTTTGCAAGGAATCTGCCTAAATGGCTGTTGAGACAACACATTGCTCTTGCAAAGATAATTCTCCTAAGCCACAAAAGTGTTCAAAGACGATTTAACATGCTCATCAGCTCAGTCTGTACATGTGTATATGTGTTTGTGCAAGGTGTATCACAAAATAAAACTCTACGTGGACTTCCTGTAACATCCTTCAAAGTAATCGCCACAACATATGCACACATTCAGTCACGCTTACGTTGCCCAAAATGTTTCCGGAACTGCCTTCAGGACATATATAAATCACAAAGGGAAATTAAGTCCATACATGTCTTTATAATCACACCTTATTTAGACAAAAAACTAGAACCATCCCACCATACAACTTGATCAACCTTATTCACCAGACTCAACTCCAAGTGACTTGTAGACATTTCCAAAGATCAAGTCCACCCTCAAAGGATTAAGATTTGTCAACATTCAAAAGAAACTTCAAAAATATTCTGAGCAGGGCTTCTCTGGTGGTGCAGTGGTTGAGAGTCCGCCTGCCGATGCAGGGGACACGGGTCTGTGCCCCGGTCCAGGAAGATCCCACATGCCGCGGAGCGGCTGGGCCCTTGAGCCATGGCTGCTGAGCCTGCGCTCCTCAATGGAAGAGGCCACAACAGTGAGAGGCCCGTGTACCACACAAAAAAAAAAATTCTGAGCAGTAGCTGCTTCACTGAAATAACTGTGTGCCTTTCAAGGTGATGATTAAAAGGACACAGTCCTTCTTTAGATGTATATACTCTGGTACATTTTTTTTTAAATCTCATTACATTATGGGAGGTCATATCACATAGTGGTCAAAAACACACATCTGGGAGTCATTTGTGGTCTGTCTCCAACATTTCCCAGCCATGTGAACTTGGACAAGTTATTTACTCTCTCCATGCCTCACTTTCCTTACTATCATCTGCAAAATAAAAGTGATAATATACTCCTTGTGTTATCATCTTGAGATTGACACAAGGATAATATGTGTAAGATCCTTAGCTCTATGCCTCTAATGTGATACCTACTCAATCAATGGTAACTAGTTTTTCCTTTTATCTTTATTATCAGTTACATCTCACATAGCCCTGCATGTCCTTTTTTACAGATGACTTTCTTTACACTTTTATCTCACCTGTTAGAAATCTAGAGGCACTACCACACTTTTACTTTATTGAGAGGGCTAAACTGGGCACATTGGAGTCCCTCGAGCTAGAAAGAAGAGACACCACGGTAATAAATACTATTCACATATGGTAGAAAAGTAGGGAGAAATTATACCTAGACAGCAAAACCATATTCCTGGGAAGAAATGAGGATTCAAATGGAAGCCTAATGGAATATAATCAACTCTATTCTTAGCTGAAAATGTAGTAGTGGTTACATTAAACAGAAGTTTCATATGGGAAAAATAAGCAGTTTCATTATTCTTAATCTCTTCATCCTTACACACCATCCTAAGCCCTAATCTCTTGCCCCTGATCATGTAACATTATGAGCCCTATGGGAACTCCAAGGCCCCACACTCCATGCCCAACAATGAAGAAAGTCCCAGAAGAGTCACCACATAGGGAAGAACAAGAATGGAGCTGGGCTTCCCTGGTGGCGCAGTGGTTGAGAGTCCGCCTGCCGATGCAGGTAAAAAAAAAAAAAAAAAAAAAAAAAAAGAATGGAGCTGAACCAGGCATGCCCCAGGGACAAATTCTCCATCCAGCGCACCAAGAGGAGTCAGTAGCATCTTCAGGGAATTGTGTTACTCACCAAGACACCTTCAGATCAGGGGCAAGAGGAAGGCAACTCAAAGAATCAGAGAGAGATGTCAACTCTCCTCACCTTACTCTCAAGCTAACTTTGCCTCTTTTCTTTAACATAGCCTTCTTGGGAGTCCTTTAATATTTGCCAAAAACTCACAAAGTGTTAGGCGTGGCCCAGAACCTATAGGGAACATTCTCTTCCCACTAGGAAATATTTCTAGACATTAACTTCTGGGAAATGATAAGGTGCATACATTGCAAATATAAAGGGTTATATAAATACTTAACAATCGAAGCATTTCTAATACTCTGCCCACAAAAAGCCATTACCTCTGTCTTTATGACAGAAGGTTTAATGTCGCTGAACCTTGCTGAAGTGTAATATTCACTTGAACACTAAGGGCCAATTTTATAGCGGCAATTTTTTATCCCAAATCATAGTCACAACCCAATCCAATTCAAGTATTCTGATACCACATCTTCCATGAAATAGCTTTTCTTCAGCCATGCTTACTTTCCAGCTCACTGCCTTCCTACATCCCCAGAGCCTGGCCTAGTGCTCGACGCAGAGTACATACACGATAAATTATGGGTGGGGAGATGATCACTTCAAAATCATAATGTGGCTCCTTAGGAAAGGTGCCCCAAACAAGTGCAAGAATAGTACTAACTACCATATGTGTCAGGTGCTTCAGGTATGTTACCTCTAATCTTCACCACCACCTTGCAAGGCAGATGAAATTATTATCCACTTTACACACAGGAAGCTGAGACTTCGAGCAGATCAGTAGCTATCTTGCCCAAGAACGCAGAATTATTAAATGGCAGAGGTGGGATATAAACACAGTCTGTCCGTCTCTAGAATTAGAACTCTTAACCACTTTGGTAAATTGCCTCTAACCTGGGAAGTCCCCTCAAAGAGATCCCTCACCTACCATGTAACAGCCACCAATTTCCTCCTCTCCTGACAGGGTCACTGTGATGTTGCCTCTTCTTGTTGCCAAGAATACAGTCAAAGCTTCCAATGCCACCCAATTATGACACCCTCATCTGTTTCCTCTCTGTTTGCAGAGGTGAGCAGGTGTAGCCCAAGGCTTGGTCTTCACATATATTCTGGGCTCCCAGAGACTTGGAGAGGAAAGTACCCTCCATTTCTCCTCGGGCTCTTCCCTTAAGCGCTGTCGGGCTAAGCCAAGCAACCATGAGCCTCGTGAAGAGGACCATGCTGTATTCAACCTCGCTCTTCTTGTCTTACACCAAACTCACTCTCCCCAGGACATCTTTCAGTCCTTCATGCAAACAGCCTCCTGGAGCATGTGAGGATCTACAATAGAATCACATTTTATAGAGACTTGGGTTCTAAAATCAGGGAGCCATAAAAAAGAACGAAATAATGCCATTTGTAGCAACATAGATGGACCTAGAGATTATCATACTGAGTGAAGTAAGTCAGAAAGAGAAAGACAAATACCATATGATATCATTTGTATATGGAATCTAAAATATGATACAAATGAGCGTATTTATAAGACAAAAACAGACTCAGAGACACAGAAAACAAACATGTTTACCAAAGGAAAAAGAGGGTAGGGGAGGGATAAATTGGGAGCTTGGAATTAGCAGATACAAACTACCATATATAAAACCACAAGGACCGACTGTATAGCACAGGAAACTGCATTCAATATCCTGTAATAAACCATAAGGGAAAAGAATATGAAAAAGAATATATATATATATAAAACTGAATTACTTTGCTGTACACCAGAAACTAACACAACACTGTAAATCAACTATATTTCAATAAGAAAATAAAATAAATAAAATCGGGGGTACAGCAAAATAAAATAGATAAAATTACCCTTAAAATCATACATAATAAATGTAAATAACTATAACATATAAATCATATCTAAATTAATTCTATATATAAATTACCCTTAAAATCACCCACAAAGTACCCTGTTCTTGATTTTGTGTATTCAATTCTGTAGTCAGAATTCTTACGCAGATTTAATTTTGAGAACTACTAAGCTAGAAGGAAAGTCTAGATACAGATGCCTACATATTCCAATCATTCTGCCCATCAGAATGGGGAAATGTTCCTGGCTGCTTGGAGGGTACACTCCAGTCTTTTTAAGGTATAATACCTTTATAACACATTAAAAGATGTGTTTGCTGTTATGACATTCTACTCTAGGGTAGGTTCTGAAGACAGAGAGTAGGTTGGGTCTTTGAGTAGCAGCAGTGTGACCCAGTTACCTGCCCAGAGAGAGCAAAGAAATTCAGGGATAAATACAGCTCAATTTCTCAAACTGAGATCCCTGTTACATAAGGAAAGGCAAGAAAGCAGCTCAGGAGGAAATTAACCCCTGGCTACTTGCCTCTGTCTTGCATGGCTGTGTCTGTTTCCTTTCTCCCCTTATTTTTTTCATTCTTTTCTCTATGTATAGTTTCCTTCCATAACTATTTCTTGGACATCTTTATAAAGTGGTTAGTCCTGGGCTCAGTTACTACATAAAGCTCCAAATTTCCCTAGACATTTTCTTTTCCATGGAAGTTTCCTACTTGTTTCCTTCTCTGTTTCCTCATAGTCAGCCAGAGCTTTTTTTTTTTGACTATTTTTATTGCAACATCTTTTTTTTTTTTTTTTTTTTTTTTTTTTTTGCCCTGGG
>NW_020171811.1:993605-1231033 GCF_003031525.2 Neophocaena asiaeorientalis asiaeorientalis | reverse complement strand
TTTTTTTGCCTCTTTTTATTTTAACCTTTTTTTTTTTTTTTTTTTTTTTTTTGTGGTACGCGGGCCTCTCACTGTTGTGGCCTCTCCCGTTGCAGAGCACAGGCTCTGGACACGCAGGCTCAGCGGCCATGGCTCATGGGCCCAGCCGCTCCGCGGCATGTGGGATCTTCCCAGTCCAGGGCACGAACCCGTGTCCCCTGCATCGGCAGGCGGACTCTCAAACACTGTGCCACCAGGGAAGCCCTATTGCAACATCTTTAATATTTATTTATTTATTTGGTTGAGCTGGGTCTTAGTTGTGGCAGGCGGGCTCCTTAGTTGCGGCATGTGAACTCTTAGTTGAGGCATGCACGTGGGTGGGATCTAGTTCCCTGACCAGGGATCGAACCCAGGCCCCCTGCACTGGGAGCACAGAGTTTTAACCACTGCACCACCAGGGAAGTCCCCCAGTCACAGCTTTAAGGAGCAACACCACACTTTGGTCTTCTGACACTTTGCCCCATTTTCAAATTCACGTCTCCCAGCTCCTTTTATTGACCAAGGTGTGACTGTGGCAGAGATGCCATCTGGTTAAATTCTGAATTGTGTATGAAAAGGAGAAAGTCTGAGGATGAGCCAGCACAGCCAACAAATCTGGAAAAACATGCTGTGTCTGCAGCTCAAGGCTCACAGATGTCCCCACAGCATAACATGAGGCAGCTGGCCCTGCACCTCTATCCGTAAGTAGGATGATGTCCAATCTGTCGCTTTCGTTTTCTGAGTAATTCTCAAAAGTTTTTAGGAAATGTTCACAATAGTCCTTTTTATAAGAAAAATCACTTTTGGAGGAACACAAAAGGAGACCAACGTAAACTGGTAAAGAGCCAACACAAAAATAGAGCAAAGGTCTTCCCAAGATGAGTAGGGAAGCCAGAAACTCTCAGGCTGGAAGTTAACTTGGTCAGGAAGTCAAAGTGTTGAAAAAGGAAAAGCTGTAAAGCTTTGATTAAAATTCCCATTGCTGGTTATATTTATATGACTATTCAGGTGCTCATAAAGGAAGGGCATTTTTATGAAGAACACTGTAGACCACTTTGCATACATTTCCCTGTACTTTTCTTTGCTCCTTCCTCCATCTTTTTATAATGATATAAATTAACGCACAGAGGCATCAGGTGATAATGATGGATTTTCTTTGCTATTTGGCTTGTGCTACAGCAAACCTTAATATTATTTTAGTGATGTGAGTTATCTGGCCTAGAAGGATCAGTCCGTTCAATACAGGCAGAGGTAGTGCTAAAGAATTAGCTGGCTTGGCCTGAGGCAATCAATAGATTGACAAGCTAGCCTTTTTTAAGTCCAAGACCTATTTTATAGGAATATTAAGCTTGCAGTATTCATACAACAAAGGGACCTGAAGCCTGCACAAAAGGTTTCACAGCTGAAAGCATTCACAGGACACTTTTATATCTTTAAAGAGGTTCCAGTATACTCAGAACCAGCCCAAGGCAGGAGGGAGGAAGCACTAAGTAGACACAGCCACTTATCTGAAATAACTATGGACAGGTTTAAAAATACACAAACACAGCCTTGAATATCTAGGAAGGAAAAAAAAGGTACTTTGAATTATCCTGTGTCTGCAGCAACTACAAACAATGCTCCTGTAGCTATTTTAAAAACATGATGTGAGAAGCAACATAAGTGAGTAAAAGATGAAAACATGATAATGGAGAGGAGCAATATTGGCGCCCTTTCCCCAGGTCTCATGCAGAGTTTTCATTGCCCAGCCCATATGTCCCTGTGTCCGAAGGTAGAAAAGTATTTTAAGTTCAAAGGAAGTTTGCCCTGAGACTGCATAGACCCTCCTGACAAATCATCTTATTATGCGATTCCGGCTGGCTGCAGATGGATTAGAAGGGAAGTGTCAGAGGAAGAGATGTCTGGGATGCAGGTTTGTAGGGGTTTCAGCCTACTCAGAAAGATGCTGCCATTAGCCTCATGATCAGTCGCTGGGAACTGCTTAAATGCATTTCCCCCACCAAAAGCTAATATGGAACACCAGCCTCTTCAGTCATCAAAGTCTACAGGGGGCCTTGCACTGAAAAAATGTGCTGTTTTCTCAAGGAAAAAAAAAAAAATTCCTCCAGTGGACTCCTTCACTATTATCATGGACTTTCCCATTATGGTGATGTTTATTGCTTTTCCCCCTCCCGGGTTTTTTAAATGTCCCCTATTGAAAAGCCAGAACCTCATGCAGTGAATTTTGATTAGAAGTTCAAATCATCTCCCACCTAATTCCAAGCTAGTGTTCAAAGTGTACTGGGATGGAGACCTGTAATTCTTAGCTAGAGCACCGTAATATTTCAGACAAAGGATATGGTAAATGATAAAACAGGCAAGAAATCATTCGATTAAAAAAGACAGTATAAAAAAAAAAAAAAGACAGTGTGAGCTATTTCCCTCTAGACCACATGAATAGCACTCTTACTGACCCCTCTGGTATCTACATAGGGTGAAATCGAGCCTTTCCAACCAACCTGCTGCAAGGTCAATGCCAGAGAAGGCAGCTGGAGGATGAAAATCAGAGCCCGGGAGAAGCAGGCACAGCAGTGAGGAGAAACACTGATTACACCCCAAACCAATGCAAGATGCTGACAGGGCTCCGCGGTAGGAAAACCTGGCAACCAAATTGCGTCTCCTGAGCCCTGCCCGTCAGTAGGTGTTACTATTCATACATGCAAATCAACAAGCACTGAGCAGAGTTTAAAAGAGAGAGGGACACAGAAGATGACAAGAGGAAAAAGATTTCAGCTCAGGTTGTAGATCAGAGTGGCAAGCATTATCATAAATATAAAAACTGAAATTCTCCCTCATTCCGGTTCACAGGTGCTTTGCTTTAAGGAAAAAAAGAAAAAAGGTAAACCACAGATTTCTTTAAGTCAAAAAAGCTGCCTAAATTTTGTTGTGTCGTTGAACAGCTGTTCTTTCAAATTCTGGCGAAGCCCCTTCAACCTCTGTCTTGATCAGTCTAATTATGCAGTGGGGGCATCTACTAAAAATCTAATTCCAACCTTGAATTTAGTTCATCACTATCCACAGCAATATCATTATTTATTCTAGTCCATGGATCCTGTCCTGGAAGTGCCTGGGGAACATGTCTGAGGGTAAATACAGCTAAGGGCATGTGTGATGTGCAGAACCCAGGTAATATACAGCAGAGAAAACCCCATGAGTAGATTCCTGTTGGCATAGGATTTTTCCATGATGACGTTAGTGCTTATTCTCCCAGGATGCTTCCCTGAGATGTTAAAACTCTGACTTTTCATTACGATTACGCACATACAGCTTCACTGTAGACCGAATTATCAGCTAATGCGGACAATGTGAAGATCCACAGCCAACATCAAAAGAGTGTCTTCTCCACCCTGGGGAAGCCAATGATAGGCCAGGAATAGGGTCTGGGCATGAAAGCTCCAGGAATCACTAGAAACACCAGTACGAAAAACATTACCACCAGCCTGGATAAACTGAAGGCCGTTACCAGTTCCCAGCCCTAACACTCAAATAGAGATGTGTCAAACAGCCAGATTTGTGACCCCCTGACTCAGCCAAGCTCTGGTTTCCCCTGGAATGAAAATAGGTCCAAAATGGGGTCCAAGTTAGATGCAGGATAAGCATCTCGCCTTCCCATTTGGAGAAAACTACCTCTTTAAACAAGCTGTGTCGATGAGAGCCATTTTACTCGTAAATCTTTTTCAGGTCTGGAGGCATTTTAGAATGGTGATTAATAGCCCTTCACATTTACCTGATGCTTTCATACACTGATTCATTTATGTCCTCCTACCATCTAGAAATTCTCCCATCCACAAATCTATTGCCATGCCTAATTCACCACCCATAAAATATTCTCTATCATAATTACCATCTTCTGCTTGGTTTTAAAATGTGCTGGTTATTTTTGCCAAGGATGTTAAAGTGTCCTAAGTGCTATCAGATCCCTCTTTAGAGCTGAGAAAACAGATCCTAACTAAATAGCTGGAGCAAAGCTCTCATGTTCCCAAAGTTCAGAATTAGTCTTTGATAAAAACCAGATTTGAGGGGGCTTCCCTGGTGGCGCAGTGGTTGAGAGTCTGCCTGCTGATGCAGGGGACACGGGTTCGTGCCCCGGTCTGGGAAGATCCCACATGCCGCGGAGCGGCTGGGCCCGTGAGCCATGGCCGCTGAGCCTGAGCGTCTGGAGCCTGTGCTCCGCAACGGGAGAGGCTACAACAGTGAGAGGCCCGCATACTGCAAAAAAAAAAAAAAAAAAAAACCAGATTTGACATTTTAGGGGAGGGGGGTCACTTGTTGAAGTAAAAGAAGCTCCAAATCACAGAGGAAACAAAGTAGGGTCTTCTCTCACCCAACCGCATCTCGTATTTCCAATTACATATGTATCCCCACATCCGTTCTAGAGAAGAGTACACCTCACCATCAATAGTAAAAGCAGAGGTATTTTTTTTTTTAAAGAAGAAGGCCTGAGATAAGTCATGAGGAAAATAGGATTTCAATTAGGATCCTGATATTAAAGCAGGGAGCAAATGAGGCCAAAATCCCATACCCAAACATTCTTTATGAATGAAATACCTCAAACTTGTCTCTTTCTAGTCGACTCAAAATAAAGTTCACCATCATCTAAAAGTTGAATGGATCCTCACATTTAGCATTAGAAAGTTGGTTTCTCTTCTCATCTGTTTCCATGAAAAGATGATTTTTCCATCATTCTTCTTGTTGACTTGTTCTGTGACAGTGACAGTCTTTCTGGATTCATGTCAGAGACATTATCATCCTCAGAAGTAAGCAGTTGCTTTTGTGAGGAATTTAAGTATTCCGTTTTGCACAAATCTTACAGGTCACTGTGGTTGTTTTGAAATAAAAGAATTTCAAATCAAATTCTTTGATACTTCTTCCTTTGGTGGAGCTTAACTCCCCTTCCTGTGTGTGGGCCAAGTGACTCTCTTTTAATAAATAATTTGTAGCAGAAATGATAGAGCATGACCTCCGAGGGTGAGTCATGAAATACACTGAGGCTTCCGTGTTGCTCTCTCTGTTGGGTCACTCGCTCTGGGGAAACCAGCTGCCATGTTGTGAGGACACTCAACCAGCCCCATGGAGAGGTCCATGTGGTGAGGAACTGAAGCCTTCTTCCAACAATCTGCACAAATTTGTCAAGTATGTGAGTCAGCCACCTTAGTAGTAGCTCCTCCAGCTCCATTCAAGCCTGCAAAGGACTGTGGCCCTGGCCACATCCTGACTATAATCTCAGGAGAGACCTTGAGAAGAAGCGCCTAGCAAAGTCCCTTCTGGATTCCTGAACCACAGAAACTGTGTGAGATAATAAATGTTTATTGTTTTATGCCACAAAGTTTTGGGGCAATTTGTTATACAACAATAGATAATTAATACAGTCACCATTATCACTAACAATTTATAGGGCACCTACCCTGTGTGAGGCATGCATGTAACTCACGTATGTGTGTGTGTACAGTTTCCTTTCTGAAGAGGTTATGCTTTTTCTTCAATGAAAGTCCCCGATCTTGAGGGAAAGTTTTGAAACAGGAGTCTACAGACTCCACTAAACTCATTTAGAGAAACAGGTTTTCCCCACCTACTCTTTTCTTCAGTCTAGAAAGTATTTTGTTTGTCATTTAAAAACAAGTCTTGCTGTTATCATGAGTGTCTTCAGAATCTGATACTGTGCCATATTTATGCTTTGTCCTATCTGTTGCTTTCCAAGTGCAGCTGAGACACAGCAACACTTTCAAATAGCAGGCGAAGAACACAAATTCTTGGAAGAAAGCTGTCACCCGGTTTTATTGGCAGCACAAAACTGAGGTTTTAGCTAACAGGACACATATAAATATTCCTGACGCCTGCTTATTCTGAATGTTATGTCTCCCTGGCTTGTCATTAACAATACAGATCAACACTTTAGACTCCCAGATAGGGAAGGAACACCAATGCCAACAGAATGACAATGCCCATGGATGGCACAGACGATCAGGCAACTATTTAGAGAAGCTTATCTCAGGAACTAACTCTCAGGCAGTGAGCAGAACAGTCTCTTTCATCTGATTTACCTTTTATAGCTGTTTCCATTTTCAGAAGGCCTAAGAAATGTCTGCCTCCCTCTCAACAAATGTTTCTTCTCCTGCACTTGATCTTTGAAAGGCTCCATAGGCTAGTGTCCTTCCCGTCCAGGAGACTGAGTCATTCCTGACCCCAAACAGAGCCTCTCTCCAGATCACCGGCCAGTGCAGCCACAGGTCAAGGAACTGAGGGCCTGGGCTCCAGCCTTGGTACTAACTCCAGAGGGGAGGCAGCCCCCTTGATGTTTTCTGTGCCTGGACATTGGCATTTCAGAATTTAAAAATAAAAAGAAGTAAAGGAAGGAAGGAATTTAAGAAGTTAGGAAGAAGGAAGGGAGGGAGGGAGGGAAACAGATAACAAAGAGATCCAAGGAACCCTCAGCTGGGGCTTCCCTGGTGGCGCAGTGGTTGAGAGTCTGCCTGCCGATGCAGCGGACACGGGTTCGTGCCCCGGTCCGGGAAGATCCCACATGCCGCGGAGCAGCTGGGCCCGTGAGCCATGGCCACTGAGCCTGCGCGTCCGGAGCCTGTGCTCTGCAATGGGGGAGGCCACAACAGTGAGAGGCCCGCGTACCGCAAAAACAAAACAAAACAAAGAACCCTCAGCTTTCTGTGCTGCTCTTGTTTAGTTCCAAGAAAATGCCATTCAGAGGGTGACACATATCAATGCTCAACACTTCTGGCAAGAAGTAGAAGCAGTATGATTCAGCCATTAGAAAGCCTGGCTTTGAATCCTGACTTAGCCTTTTCTTGGGTTTGTGACCCTGAGCAAGTAAGCTTTAGGTTATAGGCTATAAAATGGGATGATAGACTGATAGTCCCCATCTCTCAAGTGTATAAAGAGATTTAAATGAGGCTGTATGTGTAAAGCAGTAAACAATACCTGGCATATAGCCTGTGCTCAAGAGATGTTAGCTGTTATTATTTGTATCATGAGTGTATGATTGCGTGGCCAGTGGAGGCTATGTTTCTCAATTAGCCCTCTCGTATAAAGAGCAACCATCCATCTGAGGACTGGAGTGTATATCTCCCAGCTTTCCTGCTTTCCTGCTTTGCATTACCCTAGAGTCATCTAAAGTAGCAATCACACCACATTGTTGAACAACAGCCGGGAGTCAAAAGGGGTCTGGGTTAAAGCAGATCACAATTAGAGGGGAGAGTTGGGCATGGAAGACATAGTAAGTACCACGCCAGGTGAATCCAGACACTTGGATGGAAATAAAAGAATGCCGTTGCCTCTGGCTCTAAAACAGCTGGGATCAGCACAGAGAACAGTAGCACCCTCTCCTTCCCGTGCATATGTTGTACAGATCAAGCTTTCACAACCATGGACAGGTCTTTGAGATGCACTGCCTCCAGGGGTATCAGCCACAGAGATACCCTGGGTGCCCAGGCTGGTTTGGACTCCTACACTCAGGGAGCTACTGGAACCACAGCCCATCCCCAGACCCCCTCACACCCACACAGACACTTCCGTACGCACTGGATGGAGCAAGTGGGGAAACTGAGGCAGGAGAATGGCCACACCATAGCAGGAATCACCATGATTTCCATTGACCCCTTGACATTCCTTCCCTGCCAAAGCCACTTCTATTTTTTGAGGGTCCCCATAAATTAAAAATAAAGAAATGGGGCTTCCCTGGTGGTGCAGTGGTTAAGAATCAGGGGACACGGATTCAAACCCTGGTCTGGGAAGATCCCACATGCCGTGGAGCAACTAAGCCCACGTGCCACAACTACTGACTCTGCGCGCCACAACTACTGAAGCCCTCGCACCTAGAGTCCATGCCCCGCAACAAGAGACGCCACCGCAACGAGAAGCCCGCGTACCACAACGAAGACTAGCCCCCGCTCGCCGCAACTAGAGAAAGCCCACACACAGAAATGAAAACCCAACACAGCCAAAAATAAAATAAATAATTTTTTTAAAATAAATAAATGGAAAATTGGTGTGGAAAAAAAAAGCCGATTAGGAAGTCACCTGCAGGACCTAGTCGCTGGGGCACACAAGAGGCTTGTGAGAGTCTGAGGTTTCTTTATCAGGGACAAAAACTTGTATTCCACAAATAGAGCTATTTCTATATATGAATATGACTAGAAGTAACCCAAAATAGCTGGTATCAGATCATCTTTCCTGAGAGAAATTTATAAGGGAGTGGGTGGAAAGGGGAGTGAGCTGGAGACAGAAAGTGGGAAGTGACTGGCCAGGAGGTAGGTCATCATGAGGGGTGTTCTCTACAAAGCAGAAGCCAAAGCGGGATGAACATGCAAGAAATGTAGTAGGGGAAATGCCTATGAGAGCAAATGAGGAGGGAGCCAGAGAGACTTGGAGAACCTCAGAGTACAATGCCGATCTGAGCCTGAGTGAAGGAGTAAAGGAAAGACAGAAGATTGGATGGAAGCATCTTACACAGCAGTGCAGTTCTGAGTTCAGCAAGGCCATCGGGGAGTCCCTGAGCCAAAGCAGCCGATCAGAGGAGTCTCGCATCTCCCAGAAACAGCCCCTGCCTCATTTAGTCATTAGTTGGGGGCAGATGAGCAGAAGCAGGGCCTTGGCAGAAAATAGTAAACAATACTGTACTATAGACTTGAGAACTTGCTAAGACAGTAGATCTTAAGTGTTCTTCACACACACATACACACACACACACACACACACACACACACAAATGATAATTTTGTGAGGTGGTAGAGGCGTTAACTATCCTTATTGTGGTAATCGTTTCTCAATATATACATGTACCAAATCATCACGTTGTATATCTTAAACATATACAATGTTATATATCAACTATATCTCAATAAACCTGGGGAAAAAATAACAATAAAAAATTATAAATAAAAATTTTTAAAAAGAAATTTGGAATGGGTTTCAAAGCACACCAGCTGGGCCCTCTGTCAACTGTGTTTCCCGCAGTCAGGAAACCTGTCCATCAGGGACCTGAGAGGCACATCCCAGGGCTGCCACAGGAAGGTAGGCTGGGAGTTGATAGACCAGTATCATCTCCTGTGGTGCTAGAACCAGCCCTGCCTGCATCAGCATTAGACAGGTAAGTTTTCAGCACCCCTCATCAGTTCACAAAGAGCCACAAGTTGCTCCGGATCCCATCAGAAGCAAATCCATGAGAACACAATCGGCCAAACAATCTGCCTCAGCCCTTCGCTGTTTTTTGTTTGGCTTATGTCTTGGAATTCCCACCCAGAGCCCCTAGAGGATGTGATCTAGAATACAAAAGATTCTATGGGGAATCTCTATTCTCTCCTTTCTCCCCTCTCCCCTTGGAGCAGCACTAAGCTCTGGGTGGAGAAAGAGGGAATGGTCTCTGAGGCTGTCATATCAGGTAGATCAAGACTCAGGTGGACAACCATGGATGGGCAAGGGAGAGTGTAAGTTTGGGAAGCCAAAAGGAATTTTCTTCTATTTCATAACTTTGCCTGGCATCTACCTAGACGTGGGACGAGGGAATTACATCATCTGTGATAGCATTTACCTAGATTTCACTTTCCAAATAGAACTGGTTCTCTTCAATTTCTCCTGGCTCTCAGCCCCTCAGGAGACAACGGGTGAAAGAGGGTCTCCCTCTGACCCTCAAGTGAGCCTCATCTGCCAGGAAAAGGGGCCCCGGCTCCCTCTGACAAAGTTGACTAAGAAAGGTATTTATTGGCAAATAACTGTTTTCAGCTCCCTAATGACCGTTATGAAACACTTTGGGTACCTGGTAAGACTGTGCTTAACTCAAGAGGTGCATTAACAGAGTCAAAAGGAAAGTAAAGCAGGCAGTCCTAAAGGACTTGCTTTGACAAAGAGCATCTCTGCAGGTCTTATTTCATTTTAAAACATCCTTGAAGAAATTTGCTATGTGCTCTATAATGTTTCTAAATTATAACAGGAAATATAGTCATAAATTGTATCCAGATCATATTTCTATGTTTTAACATTCAGAGGATTAATGCAGCCAGAGAGGCAAAAAAAAGAATAAGTAATTCTATATATAAAATAGATAACCAATGAGTACCTACTGTATAGTTCAGGGAACTATACTCAATATCTTATAATAGCTTATAATGGAAGAGAATGTAAAAAAACTCTGAAACTAACACATTGTAAATCAACTATATTTCAATAAAAATTTTTTTAAAAATAAAAGTTAACACTAAAAAAAAGAATAAGTAACTCTACCTGGAGAGTAAAATAATTAAAACAATATTCCCCAAAACAGAAAAGGAAAGTGGGAGGGACTTAACTGTGCTATTTTTGTATTAATTTTTTCTTTTAAAGGTAAGATTTTATATATAAATAGACAGACATTATATGTAAATAAAATAATTTCTTCTTCAAACATACATAGGAATTTGGCTGGGTTATTTTTTTCTGTACTCTATAATAGAGTTGTACTTGTTTCGCATTTATTCCTGGGACCCAAGAGATATGTTACAGTTACTGCAGAAATTATTTATCCCATGTATTTGTTAGGTTTGAATATTCATCTATTCTTGAATAGCAGACTGATTGTGACATTGAAATCCTGCATAATATTTTTAAAGATGCTGCTTAATAACTAAGCTTAATGTACGTTCAAAACAGCATCTGAGCAGCAATAGTTCCTTCACTCCTACCTTGCTTCCAGCTCCAATGTAAGTCAAGTGGTGGGATTAGCCCCCTCCCTCCTTACCCATTTGTGTTAAACTCAGACTAAACTCTTCCCTGGGCTGGGGAACACATCAGCCCAGCCACCTCTCACTTCTTAAACTAAACTGGCATGAGAAAAGGAAGGAGAATTTATGAAATCCTATTGTGTGCCTAGCATTGCACTGGATCAGTGTTTCTTAACCTTTTTTTCATTACTGATCCCCTTAAGGAGAATTTTTAGACATTTTTTTCTAATCATTCCCCTCCCCCATTAATGTTTAATACCATAAATATACTCTATATCTGTTTATGTACTGTATGAATATCTGTGCTTTATACACGAAAGTATAAAGCACTTTTGTCCCCTAAGAGCCAGTTTTTACTCCCTTCGGGGTTGATATTATTCCCACTGAGAATGATATACTAGATGCTCCACATAAGCCATTTAATTTGATTTGAGGCAGCATAGTATCAAAATTAAAGTATAAATCTGAGCCAGACTGACGGGATTCAAATCTGAGCATTACCACTTCTCAGAGGTATGACCCTGGGCAGTTAACTTCAATGTGCCTCAGTTTCCTCATCTGTAAAATGGGAATAATAATAGCACGCAATTAAGAAGATCATGTGCAGGCTAACTTAGTTAATATATCGATAAGCATACAGTGTTTAAAATAGTGCCTAGCACAGAGTAAGCACTATACAAGTGGTTGCTGTTTTATTAGCAAATCCAAGAACCCTATAATACCAGTATTATAAGTATTATAAAGCGTATTTTAAAAAAGAAGAAACATACGTTCAGAGGAAGATAAAATAACTGGCCTAAGTCCACAAGGTTGGTAAAGGCAGAGGCTGGGACTGAAACCCAGATCTTCAAGACACCAAAATAGGCATTTTCTGTCTATATCACCTCCATTATACAGTAGTCCCGCCTTGTCTCCGGTTTCCCCTTTTGCAATTTCAGTTATTCATGGCCAACCATGGTCTGAAAATATTAAATGGAAAATTTTAGAAATAAACAGTTCATAAGTTTTAAATTGTACACTCTTCTGAGCAACATAATGAAACCTCGCGCCATCCTGCTCCTTCCCTCCCTGGACGTGAAACATCCCTTTATCTAGCAGATCTCCCCACACACCCACCCCACCCCCCAACCCCCGTTAGTCACTTAGTAGCTGTCTTGGTTATCAGACGGTTGTCATGGTATCAACCATGCTTGTGTTCAAGTAACCCTTATTTTACTTAATAATGGCCCCCTCAAATCACAAGAGTAGTGATGCCAGCAATTCAAATATGCCAAAGAGAAGCCATGAAGTGCTTACTTTAAGTGAAAAGGTGAAAGTTCTCAAAATATAAAGAAAGGAGGAGAATCGGACGCTGAGGTTGCTATGATCTACGGTAAGAGTGAATCTTCTATCCATGAAATTGCAAAGAAGATAAAAGAAATTTGCACTAGTTTTGCTGTCGCACCTCAAACTGAAAAAGTTACAGCCACAAGGTGTGATAACTTTAAACTTTATCATAGGTATATATGTATGGGAAAAAACATAGTAAATACAGGGTTCAGTACTATCCGTGGTTTCAGGCATCCACTGGGGAGTCTTGGAACATATCCCATGTGGATGAGGGGCGGGGAACTACTGCACCATGAAACTCACAAACGATACATCTGAATAACTCCAATCAGTGCTTCCCATTGAATGCAAACCATTAACAATATACTCTCCTGCCTTCCACCTCCAATATTTTTAAAAAGCACATACATCACTCCTTTAAACACTAAGAGACAGTGTCTTAGTCCATTTGGGCCACTGTAACAAAATACCATAGACTGAGTGTCTTATAAACAATGGAAATTTACTTCTCACAGTTCTGGAGGCTGGGAAGTCCAAGATCAGGGTACCAGCATGTTCAGGTTCTGGTGAGAACCTTCTTCCAAGTTGTAGACTATGGACTTCCGGTTTTGTCCTCACAGGATGGAAGGAGCGAGGGATCTCAGTGGGTTATCTTTTCTAAGTACACTAATCCCATTCCCACTAATCCCATGAGGGCTCCACGCTCATGACCTATCACATCCCAAAGGCCCACATACTAACACCATGACATTGAGCATAAGAACTTCAACATGAATTTTGGAAGGACACAGACCATAGCACAGTGCCTTGACCAGTCTCCCCATTAGACAGTAGTACTTTCCTGAGCAAAGGACACTGAGTTTGCTCCTTCCATCGTAGGACCAGGGAAGTCATTTTGTGTCATGCAAAGTGTCCTAGTCTAGGAATCAAGAAGCTCCTCCCAGCCCCGGGTCCACCACGCTGTGATGTTGGGCTCATCACCCTCTTCTCTGGTCCTTGGTGTCCACATTTGTTCTTTGAGCCAAGCCAGCTCTACAAACTCCACAATTGTCGGACAGCAAAGCTAAAGTGAGGGGTGGGACTTGTGACAGGCATAAGCCCAAGACCACGTGATTCCGCATTTTACCCACGCCTACTCAGCAAGCCCACCCCAAAGCCAAGATGAGCAAGCACAAACCTTCTGCCACAGCTCCAAGAACGCAGCGCCAGGTCCTTGGGCCTCTGACCCTCCCCCCAAGTCATGTAAATAAGAGTGACACTCCATCCCCATCCCAGCCCCATCAGCAGACCAACTGAGTGTGTAAAAGAAGCCTAAAATAACTCATTACCAGATCTGGCCCCCCTCCAAAGACAGCACACTTCCTTAACTTGAAATGGTTGAGAAGGGATTAACGAAGTGCCATTACATATGAACAAAATGATGGTTTTATGTATTTTTTAACATATTTATTGGACTATAATTGTTTTACAATGTTGTGTTAGTTTCTGCTGTATAACACAGTGAATCACCTATATGTATACATATATCCCGATATACCCTCCCTCTTGAGCCTCCCTCCCACCCTCCCGATCCCACCCCTCTCGGTGGTCACAAAGTACCGAGTTGATTTCCCTGTGCTATGCAGCTGCTTCCCACTAGCTATCTATTTTACATTTGCTAGTGTATATACGTCACTGTTACTCTCTCACTTCGTCCCAGCTTACCCTTCCCCCTCCCCGTGTCCTCAAGTCCATTCTCTACATCTGCGTGTTTATAACTGTCCTGCCCCTAGGTTCTTTTTTTTTTTTTAACATCTTTATTGGGGTATAATTGCTTTACAATGGTGTGTTCGTTTCTGCTTTATAACAAAGTGAATCAGTTATACATATACATATGTTCCCATATGTCTTCCCTCTTGCGTCTCCCTCCCTCCCACCCTCCCTATCCCACCCCTCCAGGCTGTCACAAAGCACCGAGCCAATATCCCTGTGCCATGCGGCTGCTTCCCACTAGCTATCTACCTTACTACGTTTGTTAGTGTGTATATGTCCATGACTCTCTCTCGCCCTGTCAAAACTCACCCTTCCCCCTCCCCATATCCTCAATTCCGTTCTCCAGTAGGTCTGCGTCTTTATTCCTGTCTTATCCCTAGGTTCTTCATGACCTTTTTTTTTCTTTATTTTAGATTTATATATGGGTTAGCATACGGTAATTTGTTTTTTCCTTTCTAACTTACTTCACTCTGTATGAAAGACTCTAGGTTCATCCACCTCACTACAAATAACTCAATTTCGTTTCTTTTTATGGCTGAGTAATATTTGATTGTATATATATGCCACATCTTCTTTATCCATTCATCAGTCCATGGACACTTAGGTTGCTTCCATTTTCTGGCTATTGTAAATAGTGCTGCAATGAATATTGTGGTACATGACTCTTTTTGAACTATGGTTTTCTCAGGGTATACGCCCAGGAGTGGGATTGCTGGGTCATATGGTAGTTCTATTTGTTGTTTTATAAGGAACCTCCATACTGTTCTCCATAGTGGCTGTATCAGTTTACATTCCCACCAACAGTGCAAGAGGGTTCCCTTTTCTCCACACCCTCTTCAGCATTTACTGTTTGTAGATATTTGGATGATGGCCATTCTGACCGGTGTGAGGTGATACCTCATTGCAGTTTTGATTTGCATTTCTCTAATGATTAGTGATGTTGAGCATCATTTCATGTGCTTGTTGGCAATATGTGTATCTTCTTTGGAGAAATGTCTATTTAGGTCTTCTGCCCATTTTTGGATTGGGTTGTTTGTTTTTCTGATACTGAGCTGCATGAGTTGCTTGTATATTTTGGACATTAATCCTTTGTAGGCTGCTTCATTTGCAAATATTTTCTCCCATTCTGAGGGCTGTTTTTTCGTCTTGTTTATGGTTTCCTTTGCTATGCAAAAGCTTTTAAGTTTCATTAGGTCCCATTTGCTTATTTTTGTTTTTATTTCCATTTCTCTAGGAGGTGGGTCAAAAAGGATCTTGTTGTGATTTATGTCATAGAGTGTTCTGCCTATGTTTTCCTCTAAGACTTTCAGAGTGTCTGGCCTTACATTTAGTTCTTTAATCCATTTTGAGTTCATTTTTGTGTATGGTGTTAGGAAGTGTTCTAATTTCATTTTTTTACATATAGCTGTCCAGTTTTCCAAGCACCACTTATTGAAGAGGCTGTGTTTTCTCCATTGTATATTCTTGCCTCCTTTGTCAAAGATAAGGTGACCATATGTGCATGGGTTTGTCTCTGGGCTTTCTATCCTGTTCTATTGATCTATATTTCTGTTTTTGTGCCATTACCATACTGTATTGATTACTGTAGCTTTGTAGTATAGTCTGAAGTCAGGGAGCATGACTCCTCCAGCTCCGTTTTTATTTCTCAAGATTGCTTTTGCTATTCAGCGTCCTTTGTGTTTCCATACAAATTGTGAAATTTTTTGTTCTACTTCTGAGAAAACCACCATTGGTAGTTGGAAAGGGATTGCATTGAATCTGTAGATTGCCTTGGATAGTATAGTCATTAGCATAATGTTGATTCTTCCAATCCAAGAACATGGTCTATCTCTCCATCTGTTTGTGTCACCTTTAATTTCTTTCATCAGTGTCTTATAGTTGTCTACATACAGGTCTTTTGTCTCCTTAGGTTGGTTTATTCCTAGGTACTTTATTCTTTTTGTTGCAGCGGCAAATGGGAGTGTTTCCTTAATTTCTCTTTCAGATTTTGTATTATTAGTGTATAGAAATGCAAGAGATTTCTGTGCATTAATTTTGCATTAATTTTGCTTCTTTGCTACTTTACCAAATTCATTGATTAGCTCTATTAGTTTTCTGGTAGCTTCTTTAGGATTTTCTATGTATAGTATCAGGTCATCTGCAAACAATGGCAGCCTTACTTCTTCTTTTCTAATTTGGATTCCTTTCATTTCTTTTTCTTCTCTGATTGCTGTGGCTAAAACTTCCAAAACTATGTTGAATAAAAGCAGTGAGAGTAGACAACCTTGTATTGTTCCTGATCTTGGAGGAAATGGTTTCAATTTTTCACCATTGAGAATGATGTCTGCTGTGGGTTTGTCATATACGGCCTTTACTATGTTGAGGTAGGTTCCCTCTTTACCTACTTTCTGGAGAGTTTTTAACATAAATGGGTGTTGAATCTTATTCAAAGCTCTCTCTGCATCGATTGAGATGATCACATGGTTTTTATCCTTCAATTTGTTAACATGGTGTATCACATTGATTGATTTGCATATATTGAAGAATCCTTGCATCCCTGGGATAAACCCCACTTGCTCATGGTATATGATCCTTTTAATGTGTTGTTGTATTCTGTTTGCTAGTATTTTGTTGAGGATATTTGCATCTACGTTCATCAGTGATATTGGCCTGTAGTTTTCCTTTTTTGTGACATTTTTGTCTGATTCTGGTATCAGGGTGATGGTGGCCTCATAGAATGTGTTTGGGAGTGTTCCTTCCTCTGCAGTTTTTTGGAAGAGTTTGAGAAGGATGAGTGTTAGCTCTTCTCTAAATATTTGATAGAATTCACCTGTGAAGCCACCTAGTCCTGGGCTTTGGTTTGTTGGAAGATGTTTAATCACAGTTTCAATTTCAGTGCTTGTGTTTTTTCTGTTTACGTTTGCTATTTCTTCCAGGTTCAGTCTCAGAAGGTTGTGCTTTTCTAAGAATTTGTCCATTTCTTCCAGGTTGTCCATTTTATTGGCATATAGTTGCTTGTAGTAATCTCTCAAGATCCTTTGTATTTTTGCAGTGTCACTTGTAGCTTCTCCTTTTTCATTTCTAATTCTGTTGATTTGAGCTTTCTCCCATTTTTTCTTGATGAGCCTGGTTAATGGTTTATCAATTTTGTCTATCTTCTCAAAGAACCAGTTTTTAATTTTATTGATCATTGCTATTATTTCTATCATTTCTTTTTCATTTATTTTTTTTCTTATTAGTCATCAATATTATAAATATCAGTGTATGCATGTCAATCCCAATATCCCAATTCATCACACCACCACACCCACCACCCCACGGCTTTCCTCCCTTTGTGTCCATACATTTGTTCTCTACATCTGTGTCTCAATTTCTGCCCTGCAGACTGGTTCATCTGTACCATTTTTCTAGGTTCCACATTTATGCATTAATATATGATATTTGTTTTACTCTTTCTGACTTACTTCACTCTGTATTACAGCCTCTAGATCCATCCACATCTCAACAAATGACCCAATTTTGTTCTTTTTTTGGCTGAGTAATATTCCGTTGTATATATGTACCACATCTTCTTTATCCATTCATCTGTCGATGGGCATTTAGGTTGCTTCCATGACCTGGCTACTGTAAATAGTGCTGCAATGAACATTGGGGTGCATATGCCTTTTTGAATTGTGGATTTCTCTGGGTATATGCCCAGTAGTGGGATTGCTGGATCATATGCTAATTCTATTTTTAATTTTTCAAGGAACCTCCACAATGTTCTCCATAGAGGCTCTATCAGTTTACATTCCCACCAACAGTGCAAGAGGGTTTCCTTTTCTCCACACCCTCTCCAACATTTGCTGTTTGTAGATTTTCTGATGATGCCCATTCTAACAGGTGTGAGGTGATAGCTCATTGTATTTTGATTTGCATTTCTCTAACAATGAGTGATGTTGAGCAGCTTTTCATGTGCTTCTTGTCCATCTGTATGTCTTCTTCAGAGAAATGTCTATTTAGGCCTTCTGCCCATTTTTGGATTGGGTTGTTTGATTTTTTAATATCAAGCTGCATGAGCTATTTATATATTTGGAAGATTAATCCTTTGTCCGTTGATTCATTTGAAAATATTTTCTCCCATTCTGAGGGTTGTCTTTTTGTCACGTTTATGGTTTCCTTTGCTGTGCAACAGCTTCTAAGTTTCATTAGGTCCCATTTGTTTATTTTTGTTTTTATTTCCATTACTCTAGGAGGTGGATCAAAAAAGATCTTGCTGTGATTTATGTCAAAGAGTGTTCTTTCTATGTTTTCCTCTAAGAGTTTTATAGTGTCTGGTCTTACATTTAGGTCTCTAATCCATTTTGAGTTTATTTTTGTGTATGGTGTTAGGGAATGTTCTAATTTCATTCTTTTACATGTAGCTGTCCAGTTTTCCCAGCAGCACTTATTGAGGAGACTGTCTTTTCTCCATTATATATCCTTGCCTCCTTTGTCATAGATTAGTTGACCATAGGTGTGTGGGTTTACCTCTGGGCTTTCTATCTTGTTCCATTGATCTATGTTTCTGTTTTGGTGCAGTACCATATTGTCTTGATGACTGTAGCTTTGTAGTATACTCTGAAGTGAGGACGTCTGATTCCTCCAGCTCCGTTTTTTTCCCTCAAGACTGCTTTGGCTATTCAGGGTATTTTGTCTCTCCATATAAATTTTAAGATTTTTTGTTCTAGTTCCGTAAAAAATGCCATTGGTAATTTCATAGGGATTGCATTGAATCTGTAGGTTGCTTTGGGTAGTATAGTCATTTTCACAATATTGATTCTTCCAATACAGGAACATGGCATATCTCTCCATCTGTTGGCTTCATCTTTAATTTCTCTCATCTGTGTCTTATAGTTTTCTGCATACAGGTCTTTTGTCTCCCTACATAGGTTTATTCCTAGGTAATTTATTCATTTTGTTGCAATGGTAAATGAAAGTGTTTCTTTAATTTCTCTTTCAGATATTCCATCATTAGTGTATAGGAATGCAAGAGATTTCTATGCATTAATTTTGTATCCTGTAACTTTACCAAAGTCATTGATTAGCTCTAATAATTTTCTGGTGGCATCTTTAGAATTCTCTATGTATAGTATCATGTCACCTGCAAACAGTGACAGTTTTACTTCTTTTCCAATTTGTACTCCTTTTATTTCTTTTCCTTCTCTGGTTGCCGTGGCTAGGACTTCCAAAACTATGTTGAATAATAGTGGTGAGAGTGGACATCCTTGTCTTTTTCCTGACCTTAGAGGAAATGCATTCACATTTTCATGATTGAGAATGATGCTTGCTGTGGGTTTGTCGTATATGGCCTTTATTATGTTGAAGTAGGTTCCCTCTATGCCCACTTTCTGGAGAGTTTTTATCATAAATCGATGTTGAAATTTGTCAAAAGGTTTTTCTGCATCTATTGAGATGTTCATATGGTTTTTATTCTTCAATTTGTTAATATGGTGTATCACATCGATTGATTTGCATATAAAGAAGAATGCTTGCATCCCTGGGATAAATCCCACTTGATCATGGTGTATGATCCTTTTAATGTGTTGTTGGATTCTGTTTGCTAGTATTTTATTGAGGATTTTTGCATCTATGCCCATCAGTGACATTGGCCTATAGTTTTCTTTTTTTGTAGTATCTTTGTCTGCTTTTGGTATCAGGGTGATATTGGCCTCATAGAATGTGTTTGGGAGTGTTCCTTCCTCTGCAGTTTTTTGGAAGAGTTTGAGCAGGATGAGTGTTAGCTCTTCTCTAAATGCTTGATAGAATTCACCTGTGAATCCATGTGGTCCTGGACTTTGGCTTGTTGGGAAATTTTTTTTTTTTTTTGCGGTATATGGGCCTCTCACTGTTGTGGCCTCTCCCGTTGTGGAGCACAGGCTTGGGATGCTCAGGCTCAGCAGCCATGGCTCACGGGCCCAGCCGCTCCATAGCATGTGGGATCTTCCCGGACCGGGGCACGAACCCGTGTCCCCTGAATCGGCGGACAGACTCTCAACCACTGCGCCACCAGGGAAGCCCTGGGAAGATTTTTTTAATCACAGTTTCAATTTCATTACTTGTGAGTGGTCTGCTCATATTTTCTATTTCTTCCTTGTTGTGTCTTGGAAGGTTATACTTTTCTAAGAATTTGTCTATTTCTTCCAGGTTGTCCATTTTATTGGCATACAGTTGCTTGTAGTAGTCTCTTAGGATGCTTTGTATTTCTTTGATGTCTGTTCTAACTTCTCCTTTTTCACTTTAATTTGATTGATTTGAGTCCTCTCCCATATTTTCCTGATGAGTCTGGCTATGATTTATCAATTTTGTTTATCTTCTCAAAGAACCACCTTTTAGTTTTATTGATCTTTGCTATTGTTTTCTGTGTTTCTATTTCATTTATTTCTACTCTGATCTTTATGGTTTCTTTCCTTCTGCTAACTTCGGGTTTTGTTTGTTCTTCTTTCTCTAGTTCCTTTAGGTGTAAGGTTAGATTATTTATTTGAGATTTTTCTTGTTTCTTGAGGTAGGCTTGTATAGCTATAAACTTCCCTCTTAGAACTGCTTTTTCTGCATCCCATAGGTTTTGGATTGTCGTGTTTTCATGGTCATTTATTTCTAGGTATTTTTTGATTTCCTCTTTGATTTCTTCAGTGATCTCTTGGTTATTTAGTAACGTAGTGTTTAGCCTCCATGTGTTTGTGTTTTTTACGTTTTTTTCCCCTGCAATTCATTTCTAATCTCATAGCGTTGTGGTCAGAAAAGATGCTTGACATGATTTCAATTTTCTTAAATTTACTGAGGCTTGATTTGTGACCCACGATGTGATCTATCCTGAAGAATGTTCCATGTGCACTTGAGAAGAAAGTGTAATTGCTGTGTTTGGATGGAATGTCCTATAAATATCAATTAAATCTATCTCGTCTGTTGTGTCATTTTTAGCTTCCATTTCCTTACTTATTTTCATTTTGAATAATCTGCCCATTGGTGTAAGTGAGGTGTTAAAGTCCCCTACTATTATTGTGTTACTTTCGATTTCCTCTTTTACAGCTGTTAGCAGTTGCCTTATGTATTGAGGTGCCTCTATGTTGGGTGCATATATATTTATAATTGTTATATCTTATTCTTGGATTGATCGCTTGATCATTATGTAGTTTCCTTCCTTGTCTCTTGTAACATTCTTTATTTTAAAGTCTATTTTATCTCATATGAGTATTGCTACTCCAGCTTTCTTTTGATTTCCATTTGCATGGAATATCTTTTTCCATCCCCTCACTTTCAGTCTGTATGTGTCCCTGGGTCTGAAGGGGTCTGTTGTAGACAGCATATATATGGGTCTTGTTTTTGTATTCATTCAGCAAGCTTGTGTCTTTTGGTTGGAGCATTTAATCCATTCACGTTTAAGGTAATTATCCATATGTATGTTCCTATGACCATTTTCTCAATTGTTTTGGGTTTGTTTTTGTAGGTTCTTTTCTTCTCTTCTGTATCCCACTTAGAGAAGTTCCTTTAGCATTTGTTGTAGAGTTTGGTTTGGTGGTGATGAATTCTCTTAGCTTTTGCTTGCCTGTAAAGTTTTTGATTTCTCCAACGAATCTGAATGAGATCCTTGCCGGGTAGAGTAACCTTGGTTGTAGGTTCTTCCCTTTCATCACTTTAAGTATATCATGCCACTCCCTTCTGGCTTGTAGAGTTTCTGCTGAGAAATCAGCTGTTAACCTTATGGTAGTTCCCTTGTATGTTATTTTTTGTTTTTCCCTTACTGCTTTCAGTAATTATTCTTTGTCTTTAATTTTTGCCAATTTGATTTATGTGTCTTGGCATGTTTCTCCTTGGGTTTATCCTGTATGGGACTCGCTGCACTTCCTAGACTTGGGTGGCTATTTCCTTTCTCATGTTAGGGAAGTTTTCAACTATAATCTCTTCAAATATTTTCTCGGGTCCCTTTTCTTTCTATTCTCCTTCTGGGACTCCTATGATGCAAATGTTATTGTGTTTAATGTTGTCCCAGAGGTCTCTTAGGCTGTCTTCATTTCTTTTCATTCTTTTTTCTTTATTCTCTTCCACAGCAGTGAATTCCACCATTCTGTCTTCCAGGTCACTTATCCGTTCTTCTGCCTCAGTTATTCTGCTATTGATTCCTCCTAGTGTAGTTTTCATTTCAGTTATTGTATTGTTCATCTCTGTTTGTTTGTTCTTTAATTCTTCTAAGTCTTTGTTAAACATTTCTTGCATCTTCTCGATCTTTGCCTCCATTCTTTTTCCGAGGTCCTGGATCATCTTCACAATCATTATTCTTAATTCTTTTTCTGGAAGGTTGCCTATCTCCACTTCATTTAGTTGTTTGTCTGGGGTTTTATCTTGTTCCTTCATCTGGTACATAGCCCTCTGACTTTTCATCTTGTCTCTCTTTCTGTGAATGTGGTTTTTGTTCCATAGGCTGCAGGATTGTAGTTCTTGCTTCTGCTGTCTGCCCTCTGGTGGATGAGGCTATCTAAGTGGTTTGTGCAGGTTTCCTGATGGGAGGGACTGGTGGTGGATAGAGCTGGCTTCTTCATTTATTTCTGGTATGATCTTTATGATTTCTTTCCTTCTGCTAACTTCGGGGGGGTTTTTGTTCTTCTTTCATTAATTGCTTTAGGTGTAAGTTTAGGTTGTTTGAGATTTTTCTTGTTTCATGAGGTAGGATTTTATTGCTATAAACTTCCCTCTTAGAACTGCTTTTGCGGCATCCCATATGTTTTGGGTTGTCATATTTTCATTGTCATTTGTTTCTAGGTATTTTTCTATTTCCTTTTTGATTTCTTCAGTGATCTCTTGGTTATTTAGTAGCATATTTTTTAGCCTCCATGTGTTTGTATTTTCTACAGTTTCTTCCCTGTAATTGATATCTAGTCTCATAGCGTTGTGGTCAGAAAAGATACTTGATACAATTTCAATTTTCTTAAATTTACCAAGGCTTGATTTGTGACCTAAATATGATCTCTCCTGGAGAATGTTCTGTGTGCACTTGAGTAGAAAGTGTATTCTATTGTTTTTGGATGGAATGTCCTATAAATATCAATAAACTCCATCTTGTCTAATGTGTCATTTAAAGCTTGTGTTTCTTTATTTATTTCATTTTGGATGATCAGTCCATTGGTGAAAGTGGGGTGTTAAAGTCCCCTACTATTATTGTGTTACTGTCAATTTCCCCTTTTATGGCCATTAGCATTTGCCTTATGTATTGAGGTGTTCCTATGTTGGGTGCATAAATATTTACAATTGTTATATCTTCTTGGATTGATCCCTTGATCATTATGTAGCATCCTTCTTCGCGTCTTGTAGTAGTCTTTATTTTAAAGTCTATTTTGTCAGATATGAGAATTGCTAGTCCAGATTTCTTTTGATTTCCATTTGCATGGAATATCTTTTTCCATCCCTTCACTTTCAGTCTGTATGCATCCCTAGGTCTTAAGTGGATTTTTTGTAGACAGAATATATATGGATCTTTTTTTTGTATCCACTCAGCCAGTCTATATCTTTTGGTTGGAGCATTTAATCCATTTACATTTAAGGTAATTATCCATATGTATGTTCTTACTACCATTTTCTTAATTGTTTTGGGTTTGTTTTTGTAGGTCTTTTCCTTCTCTTGTGTTTCCTTCCTAGAGAAGATCCTTGAGTATTTGTTGTAGAGCTGGTTTGGTGGTGCTGAATTCTCTTAGCTTTTGCTTGTCTGTAAAGGTTTTAATTTCTCTGTCAAATCTGAATGAGATTCTTGCTGTGTAGAGTCATCTTGGTTGTTGGTTTTTCCCTTTCATCACTTTAAATACGTCCTGCCACTCCCTTCTGGCTTGCAGAGTTTCTGCTGAAAGATCAGCTGTTAACCTAATGAGGATTCCCTTGTGTGTTATTTGTTGCTTTTCCCTTGCTGCTTTTAATATTTTTTCTTTTTATTTAATGTTTGATAGTTTGAGCAATATGTGTCTTGGCGTGTTTCTCCTTGGACTTTTCCCGTATGGGACTCTCTGTGCTTCTTGGACTTGATTGACTATTTCTTTCCCATGTTAGGGAAGTTTTCAACTATAATCTCTTCAAATATTTTCTCAGTCCCTTTCTTTTTCTCTTCTTCTTCTGGGACCCCTATAATTTGAATGTTGGTGAGTTTAATGTTGTGCCAGAGGTCTCTGAGACTATCCTCAGTTCTTTTCATTCTTTTTTCTTTATTCTGCTCTGTAGTAGTTATTTCCACTATTTTATCTTCTAGGTCACTTATCCGCTCTTCTACCTCAGTTATTCTGCTATTGATTCCTTCTAGAGAATTTTTAATTTCATTTATTGTGTTGTTCATCATTGTTTATTTGCTCTTTAGTTCTTCTAGTTACTTGTGAAATGTTTCTTGTATTTTCTCCTTTCTATTTCCAAGATTTTGGATCATCTTTACTATCATTACTCTGAATTCTTTTTTAGGTAGGCTGCCTATTTCTTCTTCATTTGTTTGGTCTGGTGGGTTTTTACCTTGCTTCTTCATCTAGTGCATATTTGTCTGTCTTCTCATTTTGTTTAATTTGCTGTGTTTGGGGTCTCCTTTTCACAGGCTGCAGGTTCCTAGTTCCCATTGTTTTTGATGTTTGCCCCCAGTGGGTGAGGTTGGTTCAGTGGCTTGTGTAGGCTTCCTGGTGGAGACGACTCGTGCCTATGTTCTGGTGGGTGGGGCTGGATCTTGTCTTTCTGGTGGGCAGGGCTGCATCCGGTGGTGTGTTTTGGGTTGTCTGTGAACTTAGTACGATTTTAGGCAGCCTCTCTGTTAATGGGTGGGTTTGTGTTCCTGTTTGGCTAGTTGTTTGTCATGGGGTGTCCAGCACTGGAGCTTGCTGGCCATTGGGGGGAGCTGGGTCTTAGCATTGACATGGAGATCTCTGGGAGAGCTCCTATTGATTGATATTATGTGGGGCTGGGAGGTCTCTGGTGGTCCAATGCCCTGAACTGAGCTCTCTCTCCTCAGAGGCACAGACCTGACAGCAGGCCAGAGCATCAATACCCTGTCAGCCACATGGCTCAGAAAAAAAAGGAGAAAAAAAGAAAGAAAAGTTGAAGTTTAAAAAAATAAAAATTTTATTAACATTAAAAAATATTAATAATTTTAAAAAAGAGCAACCAAACCAATAAATCCACCAATGATAACAAACACTAAAAACTAAGCTAAGATAAACATAAAAATCAGAAACAAATCAGTCGCAGACAGCAAACCCCAAGTCTACAGTTGCTCCCAAAGTCCACTACCTCAATTTTGGGATGATTCGTTGTTTATTCAGGTATTCCATAGATGCAGGGTACATCAAGTTGATTGTCGGGATTTAATCTGCTGCTGCTGAGGCTGCTTGGAGAGATTTCCCTTTCTCTTCTTTGTTCACACAGCTCCTGGAGTTCAGCTTTGCTTTTGGCCCAGCCTCTGTGTTTAGGCCTCCCTCTGGTGTCTGTTCCCCACCCAGACAGGAGGGGGTTAAAGCAGTGGCTGATTAGGGGTCTGTGGCTCACTCAGGCCACAGGGAGGGAGGGGTACGGTACTCATAATTGGAATGCGGTATGACCCTGTGGCGGCAGAGGCCAGTATGATGTTGCAACAGCCTGAGGCATGCCGTGTGTTCTCCCGGGGAGGTTGTCCCTGGATCATGGGACCCTGGCAGTGGCGGGCTGCACAGGCTCCCGGGAGCATGTGTATAGTGACCTGTGCTTGCACACAGGATTCTGGGTGGCTGCAGCGGCAGCATTAGTGTTTCATGCCCAGGTCTGGGGTCCGAGGTGATAGCCGAGGCGCGCACCCTTTTTGAAGCTCGTATAGGCAGTGCTCTGTCTTCTGTGGGCAGACGGGGAAGGAATCCCCTCTCCTCGTGCACCCCGAAACAATGGTCTCTTGCCTCTTAGGCAGGTCCAGACCTTTTCCTGGACTCCCTCCCAGCTAGCCATGGTGCACTAGCCCCCTCCAGCTGTGTTCATGCAGCCAACCCCAGTCCTCTCCCTGGGATCTGACCTCCAAAGCCCGAGCCTCAGCTCCCAGCCCCCGCCCTCCCCCAGCAGGTGAGCAGACAAGCCTCTCAGGCTGGTGAGTGCTGGTTAGCACTGATCCTCTGTGTGGGAATCTCTCCACTTTGCTCTCTGCACCCCCATTGCTGCAGTCTCCTCTGTGGCTCTGAAGCTTCCCCTCCCCTGCCCACCCCCCATCTCCATCAGTGAAGGGGCTTCCTAGTGTGTGGAAACTTTTCCTCCTTCTCAGCTCCCTCCCAGAGACACAGGTCCCATCTCTATTCTTTTGCTTCTGTTTTTTTCTTTTTTCTGTTGCCCTACCCAGGTACATGGGGAGTTTCTTGACTTTTGGGAAGTCTGAGGTCTTCTGCCAGCATTCAGTAGGTGTTCTGTAGGAGTTCTGTATTTTTGATATGATGCAAAAAAGTGCTTATGGCCTACAAACATCTTAGAGTCACCACCAGGCATTTGATTTATATTAACATTGAGTAACACTGGAATAGTTATGTGCATGTGGTTTTGAGTCCTTTTCTTTAAACTTACATTCCATTGTGAACATCTTCTCATTGTTTAAAACCATGATTTTTTTTTAATGGCTTTATATTCTATTATAGGGGTAAGCAAGCCATCAGTTATTTAGTCATTTCTCTCCTTGGAGCACTAAATTGTTTTGTTTTGTTTTGTTTTTTTGTATTCTATATAAAGCTACCAGAACAGTCTTGTACATAGTTCTTTTTTTTTTGCAGTACGCGGGCCTCTCACTGTTGTGGCCTCTCCCGCTGCGGAGCACAGGCTCCGGACACGCAGGCTCAGCGGCCATGGCTCACGGGCCCAGCCACTCCGCAGCATTAATGGCATGTGGGATCTTCCCGGACCGGGGCACGAACCCGTGTCCCCTGCATCGGCAGGCTGATTCTCAACCACCAGGGAAGCCCTGTACATAGATTTTTGCATGAACCTCTTATTGTTTCCACAGAATAAATTCATAGAAGTGCAATTACAGAGTCAAAGTAGGTGAATGTTTTCAAGGTTCTTGAACATAGTGTCAAATTACCCAATAAAAAGATAATGCCACCAGCAGTACACTAAAGCCCCTATGTGTTCCGTTTCCTCGTGTGTAAAATGGGGATAATAATATTGTGTACCTAATAAAGTCATTGTGCTGGTTAAATTAGTTAATTTAAGTAAAGTGTTTAAAATAGTGCATACACTCTTTTCACCTACACTATTGTCAGTTTTCAAAATATTCTCCAATTTGCTAGGTTAAAAAATAAATTGCTGCTTTAATTTCTATTTCTTTGACTATTATTGGGATTGAAGACACCTCCATATATATTTCTTCTTTTGTAAAGTATTTGGTCATGTCTTTTGCTAATAAAAGAAGAACTTTCGGGGCTTCCCTGGTGGCGCAGTGGTTGAGAGTCCGCCTGCCGATGCAGGGGACGCGGGTTCGTGCCCCGGACCGGGAAGATCCCACATGCCACGACGGAGCGGCTGGGCCCGTGAGCCATGGCCGCTGGGCCTGCGCATCCGGAGCCTGTGCTCCACAGCGGGAGAGGCCACAACAGTGAGAGGCCCGCGGAACGCCAAAAAAAAAAAAAAAGTGTTGGTGAGAATATGGAGTCATGGGAGCTGTCACTCATGGTTGGTGGAAATATAAAATAGTACGGCCATTTTGGAAAACAGTTTGGCAGGTCCTCAAAATGTTAAATATAGGATTATCTTTGAATAGTCAATTCTGCTCATAGATACATATCCAAGAAAATTGAAAACGTATGTCCACATTTAAAAAAAATTCGCGCCAAAAAAAAAAAAAAAAAAGAAGAACTTTCAAAACCGTCTCCCTAATAATGCCCTTTATATTACATCCTAGTTAATGATTCTTAAAGCTGCTGGACATTTTTTTAACACATCTTTGAGGCTCAAAAATTCAAACAGGTCCTAACTTTTTATTACTCAGCTTTTGTTTTATAGCAATTATCACTTACTTTCCTGCAAGGCCTACAGGAAAAAAAAAAAAAACTATCAGAGGTTGATTTTTTAATGTCTTTCAGCATTAACCACAGGTGAATCAGCCTAGATGTAGTCATCATAAGAAGACTTACCATGTTATTTAACTGAAAGAACTATATGGAAATAGTTAAAAGCATCGTGCAAAGAGACAAATCCTTCTCCCAAAACTCCCAAACAGCCAGACTCTCCATGTTTCTTCGTTGTGGTCCACCAGTCACCCCAATAACCTAGGAGAACTCCTGGAAGAATTTATTCAAAAGGCAGATCCAAGGCCCCTCCTCAGACCTCCAAACTTAGGATCTTGGATGACTGGGCCCTAGAATCTGCTTATGTCACAAGATTCTTGAGTGATTTTCTGGGAGTCACAATGCTAAAGTATGTCTAGTTTGCCAAATCATGTGGCTTGTAATGTCTTACAAAGCATAATCAAACCAAAGATATGATAGAAGATTTAGTAGATACCTACCATCACCATGGTAGGTATCTACTAAATTTAAAGCATTATTATTTCTAGTAAGTGTAGATCTCCTACTAATTTGTTAACTGATCAACACAGATAAATAGAGACTTGTCCCCTGCCCCACCCCCATTTCTAGCTGTGTGACCCTAGTAAATTACTTCATTTGCTGAGCCTCATTTCCTCATTTGCAAAGGTGGAAAATCACGCTACCTCTCTCATGGAATCATTCCAAGACTGAACTTAGACTATATATGTTAAGTGTCTAACACAATTTCTGGCACCAAAAAAATGACAGCTCTTATATCAGTGGGATGAAAAGTTATGCAGCTGAGGAAGAGAAATCGGTCTACAGTAACAGCTGATAATAATGGAACATGAGAGTGGACGAACGACTTTCACAGGCAATTTCTTGTTCTACCCTCTGAAAGTTTAGGTGAGGTAGGAAGAAAACATATTGTTATCATATCCCTTTTACAGACTGAGGCAACTGAAGGCTGACCAAGGCTATAAAGTTATGTAGTTAGTAAATAGCAGAGCTTGAATGACTGACTTTAGAACCCAATATTTCAATACTTGTTAAAAACTAAAAAGCACGGAGTCTTCAAGAGGGTCTATTAGTCCCTTCAGTCATTTCATGAATGGAAACATTCGCCAGTGTATTCAACCTAAAGAATGCCTTTTCTGGGTTTAGAAAGTATGATAAACAACAGCTAAATGAAACCGAGAGCAATTATCATTTTTCCAGAATCTAGCTTGCTCTCATTTACTTTCAAGGTTACCTACAGTTCAAGAGAAACCATTGTGGCCATCTTCAAGGCTTCCATACCACAAAAACTATTCAAGGAAGGTTTAAAGGGCAACTCAAAATGCTCTCTTCTCTTCTAAGACCTCACAACCTCTCACACTTAGAGCTGGTGGTTCTTTCCTGGTTCTTCTTACAGCTCCCAAGCACCTTCCTCCTCTGCTTTAAAGAGTATTTGCATAATATTGGTGAGATTTAGGTCTAAATTATCAAAATGAAAATCCTCTGTCCTGAGGTATAAGCTAACTAACGAAAACAGAGCTCATTTTTATTCAATTCCCTCAACTCCTAATGTGGAAGATGCTCCCGCTCGTCTGTACCGTTTTTCGTTGTTTCTCCGCAACCAAAAATATTATCTGAAGAATCACAAAACTATGAGAGAAACAACTCATTGAGATTGTGAACAGCATATTTCTCTTTACAGATCAGTGCATCATTTGAATATAGCCTCGTTCTGTGTTCCCAGTTTTGAGTCAGGACCATTCTCACAGTTCAGCACTTCATAATTACATACAATTAACAGCTTGGAGGCTGAGCAGCAGAGTGACTGGTAAGCACTAAAAGCTACAAATCTGTTTTGCAGTAGTGTATATTTTTTTCTCCCTTGACGTTCTTTATTGTTGTTTTGCTTGTTGCTTATTAGCATACCTCTGGGAAATGTTTCAAAGATGTAATGTTAACGAGCAAACACTTGTGAGATTGCCAGCCATTTCAGATGACTTTCTTTCTTTCCAAGGCACAGAAAGGGGGGAAATGAACTGACACATTGTTATGCAGCAAAAGAGAATTATGCAGAAAATGCAAAATTATGCAAAATACTATTTATACAGAGGATAGCCCTGAAGAAGTCAGGGCATCATTGATTAGCAGTAAGAAAGTAGGAATGGATCTGAATTTTACTGTCTACTAAAGAATCTTGTTAATACAAAGAGCATCACAGATATTTCAATGCAAGAGGCAAGAGTTACTCTATCTGTCCCTAAGCTTATAGGCCAAATGATAGGGAAAATGAGCTGGATAAGGTAAAGGAAGTAGATGTTTGCAAGGGGAGTAGGTATACAAAGGCCTGTCAGAGATTCAAGGCTCACTACAGGATAATAATAAAATAATAAAAACTATAATAACAGCATGAACACAGCCAACATTAATTGAATGCTTACTCTGTCCCAGTCATTGTTCTAAACGCCTCACGTGCACTAACTCATGTAATCCTCACAACCATTCTGTGAAGTAGATGAAGTTATCAACCCATTTTACAGTTGAAGAAACTAAGGCTCAGAGAAGCTAGGTATCTTGCCCAAAGTAACACAGTGAGTAAATGAGCAAAGATGGAATTTGAACCCAGAAGCCTCTTCTGAAGCCCCTTCTCCTCAGGGCTGCTAAAGAATGGGGCTCCACTCCTGGGGCGCATATTTGACAAGCAGGTGATTCTAATGGAAGTGGTCTGCAGAGCACACTTGGGGAAAAAAACTGTGCTGAAACAAGGGGAGTGCTGCTAGCAAACTAAATGGTTTGCTGAACGGAGCTGTCTTTATACTCACTCTACAGAAGATAGTGTGCACACAGCAGTCCGAAGCCCCATTTAGTCCACTCATAATGATTCCTGGGTGGTACAAACTCATCCAAAGGTACTCTGCCCTTTTACCAGAAGATAGGGGACACAAACAGTCCCCAACATTCAAGACAACCACACGCGTGGGCCATACCTGGTGGACTTATCTATGGAAAGTGCCAGTCTTGATGCCTGGCCTTTGTAGGTGCTCAATAAAGTTTGTGAACAGAATCTCCTTTCCAGAAGGCAAAGGAAATTGAATATCCACTTTTCAGCAATTTAGAAATCTCAAGGTAACAGATACCCAGCTCGCATTTTTGTCAAAAAGACCCCATCTCCCTAACAAGACCCTCTGTGACAATGCAGGTCACAGAGCACTTCCTTGTAATGGGTTTATTCACCCTTGCTTTTTAAAGGGGTTTTTGAAGTTCTTCTTTAGAGAGAAGTTGTCTGATGGCAATATCTTTCTAGGCTTCTAGCAGAGTTTCCTCCTGCTACTGGCTGAGGTGGGAAGATGTTGCCCAGATCTTCTTACTTAGCCCTGATTACCCTGCCTGTGAATGTTAGTGAGGGTCTGAGCTGAGGCCCTAAGAAGGTTTGGACTTATCCTCTTGGATATCAGCAGATCAGAAACATTCATTTAGCCCTTTCAGAGAGCTGTTAAGAACTCTTATGCCACTCACCCCAGTGAGCACAGGATCTGCTCTCAGAGGCACCAACCAAACAGCCTCTGAGTAAGCAACACAGGACCTGCCCTTGTTCAAAGGCTTTCACTGATGGTCAGACTTTCCGTCTTTAAAAAGGGAGGATTCAGCTCCCAGTGCCCGGGACTCCCTAACATAGCCCACCTCTGTGCTCTGCTCACCTGCTTCAGGATTCATCACGTGCCGAGATCTGACTCTCAGCCTCACCACTTGGAGGGAATGTGTGATGTTCGTGGATCAGCTGTTGGGATGTAACAGCAGCAATATTTGCCCAGGGTCACTCTAGTAGTCAACTAGTTTCTGATGAAATGGATCAGGCTTCTTACAAGACATGCTGCAAAAGGGTGAATACCTTCCCTCTAACATTCTCTTCAGTGTTTACTTCACTGAAACACTCCATTACTGCACGCTGAGCAAAAGAAGGGACGCGAGGAGGAGCCAATTTAGTGGTGATTAAGTTCAGAGTCATTGCTGAAATTATTTGCATTTGTCTGAGGAACGGTAACTTTTAAGACTATGTCATTTAAAGAAATGGTTAGATATTATTTTTCTGGCAGCAACAATCAGGCATTATTCGTAAAATGGCTTCCTTGCAAGAAAATCGCCAAATAATGGCAGAAAAACACCCAGCTCTAAATACAATGAAGCATGAGAGGCAACGTCAAGATTTAAACGGCTCTCACGCTGTGGGGACAGACCAGAGTCACTGAAATGATGTCTTGCTGTGTCCGGGCACACTGGGAGCCTCTGCTGAGGCACTAATGGGCCCCGCACAGGTCTTTAGAGTGACTTCCTCACAGGGCATCTGTAATAACTGGGCTTAGGGTTTTACCAGAGGAAGTAAATGCAGGGCCCAGTGCCTGGGAGAACAATAGCTTCTCTGCACCACAGGAGATGTGCAGGCTTCCGCCTGGGGCTTGGGCTGGTTCCCACTCCTGTTTGCCCCCTCGTTCCATGAGGCTAACAAAACACATCTCACACACGAGGCCTCCGCACAGGCCCATGGGGGCCCAGGGGAACTCTGGAACCCCAAAGCCGATTATTTTCCTATTGTCACCTTGCCTTCCTTGTTCCCAACAAAAATGGGGGAGGTGGGCAGGGACCTTTACAAAAGTAACACTTAGAATTAGTTCTTAGGTTATACCTCTCCCCACAACCAGAGTTCCATAAAAAGCTACCTCTGATTCTTGGTAATAACACCTTGTAACCGACAGCACCCTATAGGGCCTTCCCAGGACAGATCCCTGCCCCATATGCTCTGCTGTAGCTCCTCTCTTAAGCACCTAGATAATAGTATCTGATGCACATTTCCTGAGTTGTTTAACAGATGCTAAAACCACCACCAAATGGAAGAAATTAACTACTTGATGGCCATGAGCACATAGCCCCCAGACCTACTCGTGCCTAAGGATTGATAATGTTAACCCCTGTGACACTGCCCTGTTACCTCACCATCAACCAGTCAGAGAATTGTGCATGAGCTGATCACATACCCTGAGACCCCCACTCCCCTTTCCCTCACCTGGCCTTTAAAAATGCTTTGCTGAAACCCTTCATGGAGTTCAGGGTTTCTGAGTACCAGTCACCCATTGTCCTTACACGGCACCTTTAACATAAACACTGCACTTTCCTTCACCACAATCCAGTGTCAGTAGATTGGCTTTACTGCACGTGGGAGAGCAGACCCAAGTTTGGTTCTGTAACAACTTGAGTTATATTTTCAAGTAAGAACTACAGGTTTACTTTGTGACCACCTGGAGGGGTGGGATAGGGAGGGTGGGAGGGAGGGAGACGCAAGAGGGAAGAGATATGGGAACATATGTATATGTATAACTGATTCACTTTGTTATAAAGCAGAAACTAGCACACCATTGTAAAGCAATTATACTCCAATAAAGATGTTTAAAAAAAAAAAGAATTACAGGTTTAAAATCCCTTCCAATCCATTTTATATATCGTTTCCAAGTTTGTCTTCGATTCAGTTCAACAAGTGTGTACTGAATGTCTTGAGAACCTATATCTTCCCAGATATATCTACTTCCCAGATATATATCTACTCAGATCAAGAACAAGCACTTCCTCTGGAGGTCAAGGCCATCAGTGAGCCAGCCCTGACCTATGTCCAACCACATCCTCTCTTATTCCTCATCAGCCACCCCTTCTGGAAGGTCGTCTTTCGTTAACTCCACCACATCAGCTTTCCATCAGTGTCGGAACTGCCACACAGCTCCTCCATAGCATTCCTTCTGTTCTTCCTGTGATGCATCACATTTGTCTCCAGCTCGACACCTTCCCGGAAATCTCCCAGAACAAACCCCCTCCTACTCGCTCTCAATTTATTCCTACACTTCCTTCTAGGTGCTCCTTACAATTTAACCCACATCCAACAAATCTTTGCTGAGGGTTGCTGCTCTACAATGCTCTGTCCCTTCCAGCATTTGCTCCCATTTATATATCCAATTTTTCTCCTTGGTTTCATATATGTATAGTTTCCTCCAACTGGGATTTGACATTTGCAAAACCAGAAACCAAGTCGTTTACTTCTTTATGTGGATTCACCCCCACATTCATCTAATGCCTACTGTGTGCCAGTCATGTTGTCCCTCAAAGGATCAAAAATGGTACTTAGTATAGGATGTGCACTGAATAAGTAAGTAAACATTTGTTGGCTTAATAAACAGACTCAGAACCCAACAGGCTCATTTGGGTTCCATAGTTTCTTTTTATTTTTGTAGGGAGGAAAATCCTGTTAAATACATACACATCCACTCGGTTTACATTTTTCACATGCAGGATGCTGTCTCTATATGAGCAGCAAGGACATCATTTTAAGCGTTGAGCTTGATACTCTCCGCCATGGCAGGGAGAATAATCCAACCAACACCAGGTAAGTTGTCCCACTGTGGGGAGGGGAAGACCCACAGACTCTCTCTTAAGACATGCCCTTTGCACTTAGTGACATGCAGACTCAGCTTAGGGCCCTAGCCTGAAAGAAGCGCAGTCACACCTGCTCAACCTCTGCAAGACCTGACTCCCCTGTGATGCCCCAGAACCTGCCCAGATGGAAGCCAGGTGGTGATGGCCCAGCCTCCTAAGTGAAGCAGGTAGAGGGGGGTTCTCTCCAGATCCTCATTCACAAGCTTCTGCTTTGCTCAGACCCAACCACTGACAAATGACAACAGTCCACTGTGTAAACAGCAATTCCCAAAAGCGGCCACATCAGGGCAATTCCAGGAGAACACCAGCCCTCAGGACAATCCTGGGAGACCAGCCAGGCAGCACACATTTGCCACTGAGATGCCATCTTCCCCACCCAACCCAAGCCATTCTGGGGGTGAGAGGGACAATAAGTAGACCAAACGGAAATTAAAATCCTGGCTCCGATAGGTGTGTGACCTCAGGCAATTTGCTTAACTTTTCTCTCAATTTCTTCATCTATAAAATGGGGGCCATAATAATACCTACTCACCGAATGTGGAGAATCAAACAAGCCAAATCAGCGTCAGGCTTAACACAGTGATTGTCACCCCATAATAGATCATGATTATTATCATTTAACTGTGATCACTGAAATCCAAATTTGGACTTTTTCTCTCTGATCCTAAATGGCCGCACATCAAGTGTTTTTGCAAAAATCTATTAGCTTTTCCCTTCCTTCTCATTTACGCTCACTCTTCAATTTTCTCTTTTGTTTCCTCTTTCCCTCCACTCCTATGACTACTGACAACCAGGAAACATAAAGGCTAGTTCTGAAATTACATTTAAAACAAGAGGAAGGGAACCCTCTTACATTGTTGGTGGGAATGTAAATTGGTACAGCCACCATGGAAAATGGTACATAGGTTCCTCTAAAAACTAAAAATAGAGTTGCCATATGATCCAGCACTCCCACTCCCACTGGGCATATATCCAGACAAAAGCCTAATTCAATAAGATATATGCACCCCTATGTTCATAGCAGTGCTATTTACAATAGCCAAGACATGGAAGCAACCTAAATGTCCATTGACAGATGAATGAATAAAGAAGATGTGGTATCTATAGACAATGCAATATTACTCAGCCATAAAAAGGAATGAAATAATGCCATTTGCAGCAACATGGATGCAACTAGAGATTATCATACTAAGTGAAGTAAGTCAGAAAAAGACAAATACCATATGATATCATATGTGGAGTCTAAAATATGACACAAATGAACATATCAATGATAAAAAACAGACTCACAAATGTAGAGAACAGACCTGTGGTTGCCAAGGGGGAGGGGGGTGGGAGACGGAAGGATGGGGAGTTTGGGATTAGCAGATGCAAACTAGTATATTGAGGATAGATAAGCAACAAGGTCCTACTGTACAGCACAGGGAACTATATTCAGTAACCTGTGATAAACCATAATGGAAAAGTATATGAAAAAATATATTTCCTGAGTTACTTTGCTGTACAGCAGAAATTAACACAACATTGTAAATCAACTCCAGTAAAATTAGAAAAAAAATGAAGTGATGGCTCATGTTAAGCCTGCCTCCAGTTATGTGCACGACACTGCAGCTCCATCACCTGTCCTTTTTCTTTGGGCCACACCGTGAGGCTTTCAGGATCTTAGTTTCCCAACCAGGGATTGAACCTGGGCCCTTGGCAGTGACAGCACTGAGTTCCAATCACTGGACTGCCAGGGAATTCCTTACCTGTCCATTTTTCATGGTCAAACATCACTTCATCCACGTCCCATCACTGCCATCTCTGCACTGGGAATCCTTTAACTTCTCAGAAAACAGTGTGCCATTTTAGAGATTTTCCGTGTGTACCAATTAGGAGACTGCAATAAGACATTTTCTCATCCAGTTTGTTCCAAAACAGTGAGGCATTCAGTCTCTTCCATTTTGACCAAATTCACCCAGAAAGTAAACTATTTAGAAAAAGAGAAAGTGTGTGTATGTATGCTGGAAAACGGAAACTTGTCTTTGTTCATGTGAAATTCTCTGTATTCAGTTAAACTATTTGGGCTTTGTCTTTTCTTGTAAGAAAGGAAATACAATGCAGCACATGAGTCCAGATTTTCCTGGGATTTGGCAAGTCTGTGGATCTTGTTTAATTCTCCATTTACTGAATCTTTTGTTATTAATAGTTCAGTTTCTCAGTGTGCTTCTGCTGTAGTGATGGAAAAGCATTTGCCCTCTAGGAGCCAAATACAACATCTAATAGATCTGTTAACATGCTCTTTGGTAAATTAGCCAAGAAAGTAGATTTATCCTTCATTTATTAAATAAGGAGACTGCTTTACTAAATAGCACTTTTCTTTATTTAAAATTATGTACTATTGAAAAGACTATCAGAGTTGAACAGCTTCTCCATACCCTGCAGCAGGTGGCAGGATAATGGCTCAAAAGATTTTGACATCCTATTCCCCCGAACCTGTGACTATGTTAACTTATATGGCAAAAAAAAAAAAAAGGTCACTAAGGTTAAGGACTTTGAGATAAGGCCATTATCCTGAATTACTTGGATGGGTTCATTCTAATCATATGAGTCCTTAAATGTAGAGACACTGTCCTAGCTGTGGTTAGAGAGAGAGATACAAAGACAAAAGAAGGTGCAGGGAGATTCATTGTTAGAAGGACTTGACCACCTTTGAAGACTGAGGGAGGGACACGAACAAAGGAAGACTGAGGAAAAGGCAGCCTCTAGAAGCTAGAAAAGGCAAGGAAATGTATCTCCCCTAGAACATCCAAAAGAAATGCAGCCCTGCCTATTCCTTGAGACCCATGTTGGACTTTTTGAATGACAGAACTGTAAATAACAAATTTGTATTGTTTAGCTCACTAAGTGTGTGATAATTTGTCTCAGCTGTAATAGAAAATAAATACACTGACTCCAACTAACCCTTTGACGTCAAAGCCAGTCAGAATGTGAGGTTCTTCTAGCAAGCTAGGGAGTTTCCATTAGAAAGGGGCTGAGTTGCACTTACTAACAAAGTTTAATTTTGGTTTGGAAAAGCATTCTGTGTTTCAAACCGAAACGTTACTGCCACATTTCATTAAAGCCTAGCAGATGGCCTGATGCTCCCCCAGCAACAGATACCATAGGGACTGAATAGTCTTCTTCTGGCCCTGCTCCAAGGCATAAATCAATCTCCAACACTAAATATATAAATAAATAAAAATTTTAAAATGTGGACTGGGTTGCAATTGCAGCTCTCTTTGCCCATGCTATTCAGTTGCTCCTATGCAGTAGCATGAATTAATGAATGAATGAATGAATGTCTAGTGATTGGAAATGCCAAACAGATGCACAAAAAGTGAAATAGACAATGTTTATAGATTACAGAGGTTATGAATTGTATAGTCATTAAGAAATAGAGGGGCTCTTTGGTGGGGCTAATGGCGGACTCTGGGAGGGCTCATGCCAAGGAGTACTTCCCAGAACTTCTGCTGCCAGTGTCCTTATCCTCACGGTGAGACACAGCCACCCTCCGCCTCTGCAGGAGACTCTCCAACACTAGCAGGTTGCTGAGGACTGTCCGGAACATCTTGAGTTTGGACTGCACCTCCCCTGATCGCCTGCAGCTTTCCTAGACAGAAAAGTTTGCCAAGCCCTGGTCTAGAGGAACCTGAGCTCCAAGAATTACATATGGGAGGCAGTGGAAATATTTCAATTCTCAATTGCCAAGTAAAAGGTTATTATGTATTTCCAAAGATTCATCCTCAAAGAATCCATTGACTTCTGCCTAATAAAAATGTGTATTAGAGCAACAGCCAACTCTACTCACCACCAGTCTCTCCCATCAGGAAACTTGCACACGCCTCTTACATAGCCTCATCCACTAGAGGGCAGACAGCAGAAGCAAGAACTACAATCCTGCAGCCTGTGAAACAAAACCCACCTTCACAGAAAGATAGACAAGATGAAAAGGCAGAGGGCTATGTACCAGATGAAGGAATCAGAAAAACAACTAAATGAAGTGGAGATAGGCAACCTTCCAGAAAAAGAATTCAGAATAATGATAGTGAAGGTGATCCAGGACCTTGGAAAAAGAATGGAAGCAAAGATCAAGATGATGCAAGAAATGTTTAACAAAGACTTAGAAGAATTAAAGAGCAAACACCTAGAAAAATTAAAAAACAGAGACGAACAATACAATAACTGCAATGAAAAATACACTAGAAGGAATCAATAGCAGAATAACAGGCAGAAGAACAGATAAGTGACATGGAAAACAAAATGGTGGAATTCACTACTGCAGAACAGAATAAAGAAAAAAGAATGAAAAGAAAGGAAGACAGCCTAAGAGACCTTTGGGACAACATTAAATGCAACAACATTCACATTATAGGGGTCTCAGAAGGAGAAGAGAAAGAAAAATGACCTGAGAAAATATTTGAAGAGATTATAGTCAAAAACTTCCCTAACATGGAAAAGGAAATAGCCACCCAAGTCCAGGAAGCTCAGAGAGTCCCAGGCAGGAAAAACCCAAGGAGAAACACACCAAGACACATAGTAATCAAATTGGCAAAAATTAAAGGCAAAGAAAAATTATTGAAAGCAACAAGGGAAAAACGACAAATAACATACAAGGGAACTCCCATGAGGTTAACAGCTGATTTCTCAGCAGAAACTCTACAAGCCAGAAGGGAGTGGCATGACATATTTAAAATGATGAAAGGGAAGAATCTACAACCAAGATTACTCTAGCTGGCAAGGATCTCATTCAGATTCAGTGGAGAAATCAAAGCTTTACAGACAAGCAAAAGCTAAGAGAATTCAGCACCACCAAACCAGCTCCACAACAATGCTAAAGGAACTTCTCTAAGTGTGAAACACAAGAGAAGAAAAGGACCTACAAAAACAAACTCACAGCAATTAAAAATGGTAATAGGAACATACATATCAATAATAACCTTAAATTTGAATGGATTAAATGCTCCAATCAAAAGACACAGGCTCGTTGAATGGATACAAAAACAGGACCCGTATATATGCTGTCTACAAGAGACCCACTTCAGACCTAGGGACACGTACAGACTGAAAGTGAGGGAATGGAAAAAGTGAGGGGATGCAAATGGAAAAAGTGAGGGGATGCAAATGGAAAAAGTGAGGGGATGCAAATGGAAATCAAAAGAAAGCTGGAGCAGCAATACTCATATCAGATAAAATAGACTTTAAAATAAAGAATGTTACAAGAGACAAGGAAGGACACTACATAATGATGAAGGGATCAATCCAAGAAGATATAACAATTATAAATATATATGCACCCAACATAGAAGCACCTCAATACATAAGGCAACTGCTAACAGCTATAAAAGAGGAAATCGAGAGCAACACAATAATAGTGGGGGACTTTAACACCTCACTTACACCAATGGACAGATCATCCAGACAGAAAATTAATAAGGAAACACAAGCTTTAAATGACACAATATACCAGATAGATTTAATTGCTATGTATAGAACATTCCATCCAAAAAAACAGCAGATTACACTTTCTTCTCAACTGCACATGGAACATTCCCCAGGATAGATCACATCCTAGGTCACAAAACAAGTCTCAGTAAATTTAAGAAAACTGAAATCATATCAAGCATCTTTTCTGACCACAATGCTATGAGATTAGAAATCAATTACAGGGAAAAAAACGTAAAAAACACAAACACATGGAGGCTAAACAATACGTTACTAAATAACCAAGAGATCACTGAAGAAATCAAAGAGGAAATCATAAAATACCTAGAGACAAATGACAATGAAAACACGATGATCCAAAACTGATGGGATGCAGCAAAAGCAGTTCTAAGAGGGAAGTTTATAGCAATAGAAGCCTACCTCAAGAAACAAGAAAAATCTCAAATAAACAAGCTAACCTTACACCTAAAGGAACTAGAGAAAGAACAAACAAAACCCAAAGTTAGCAGAAGGATAGAAATTATAAAGATCAGAGCAGAAATAAATGAAATAGAAACAAAAAAACAATAGCAAAGACCAATAAAACTAAAAGCTGTTTCTTTGAGAAGAGAAACAAAATTGATAAACCATGACCAGACTCATCAAGAAAAAGAGGGAGAGGACTCAAATCAATACAATTAGAAATGAAAAAGAAGTTACAACAGACACCACAGAAATACAAAGCATCCTAAGAGACTACTACAAGCAACCCTACACCAATTAAATGGACAACCTGGAAGAAATGGACAATTCTTAGAAAGGTGTAACCTTCCAAGACTTAACCAGGAAGAAATAGAAAATATGAGCAGACCATCACAAGTAATAAAATTGAAACTGTGATTCAAAAATCTTCCAGCAAACCAAGTCCAGGACCAGATGGATTCACAGGTGAATTCTATCAAACATTTAGAGAAGATCTAACACCCATCCTTCTCAAACTCTTCCAAAAAACTGCAGAGGAAGGAACACTCCCAAACACATTCTATGAGGCCAATATCACCCTGATACCAAAAGCAGACAAAGATACTACAAAAAAAGAAAACTACAGGCCAATATCACTGATGAACATAGATGCAAAAATCCTCAACAAAATACTAGCAAACAGAATCCAACAACACATTAAAAGGATCATACACCATGATCAAGTGGGATTTATCCCAGGGATGCAACAAGGATTCTTCAATATGCGCAAATCAATCAATGTGATACACCATATTAACAAATTGAAGAATAAAAACCATATGATCATCTCAACAGATGCAGAAAAACCTTTTGACAAAATTCAACACCCATTTATGATAAAAACTCTCCAGAAAGTGGGCAAAGAGGGAACCTACCTCAACATAATAAAGGCCATATACGACAAACCCACAGCAAACATCATTCTCGATGGTGAAAAACTGAAAGCATTTCATCTAAGATCAGGAATAAGACAAGGATGTCCACTCTCACCACTATTATTCAACATAGTTTTGGAAGTCCTACCCTCGGCAATCAGAGAAGAAATAAAAAGAATACAAATTGTAAAAGAAGAAGTAAAACTGTCACTGTTTGCAGATGACATGATACTATACAATAAGAAGCATGTGAAAAGCTGTTCAGCATCACTAATTATTAGAGAAATGCAAATCAAAACTACAATGAGGTGTCACCACACACCAGTTAGAATGGGCATCATCAGAAAATCTACAGACAGCAAATGCTGGAGAGGGTGTGGAGAAAAGGGAACCCTCTTGCACTGTTGGTGGGAATGTAAATTGATACAACCACTATGGAGAACAGTATGGATTTTCCTTAAAAAGTTAAAAATAGAATTAGCATATGATCCAGCAATCCCATTACTGGGAATACACTCAGAGAAAACCATAATTCAAAAAGACACATGCACTCCAATGTTCATTGCAGCACTGTTTACAATAGCCAGGTCATGGAAGCAACCTAAATGCCCATCGACAGACAAATGGATAAAGAAGATGTGGTACATATATACAGTGGAATATTACTCAGCCATAAAAAGGAACGAAATTGGGTCATATGTAGAGATGCGGATGTATCTAGAGACTGTCATACAGAGTGAAGTAAGTCAGAAAGAGAAAAACAAATATCATATATTAACACATATATGTGGGACCTAGACAAATGGTATAGATGAACTGTTCTGCAGGGCAGAAATTGAGACACAGATGTAGAGAACAAACGTATGGACACCAAGGGGGTAAAATGGCGGCAGGGGGGCGGGGAGCATGGTGTGGTGAATTGGGAAATGGGATTGACATGCAAACACTAATATGTATAAAATGGATAACTAATAAGAACCTGCTGTATAAAAAAATAAATAAAATTCAAAAAAAAGAAAAGATAGTAAGCCACTACCAATCCAATCTCCCAAAAGAAAAGTTTCTCTATTCCTTATTTGTAGTGATTATATCCAAAAGTAGGAAGTCAAGGTATTGACTGGTATTTTTTGCTAAGGATATCGAACACTTACATAATTTGACGACCTACAGTGGTAGAATTTTATTGCTTCTACTAATGAAGAGAGTGAGTTCCTAAGTACATTCTTTTTCAGAAATATGGAGGCAGAGAATTCCCCTAAGTAGAAAAAAAAAAAAAAGGCTCAGCCTGTAAATGCCTAGTTGTGATAGCACTATAATAAAAATACAGTGAACAAACACAAGTGATTGCTTGATCTCAGATCTTTCCCAACCTTGGGGGAAAGGAAGGCACTGAGGTATGATGGGAAAGATTGAAGGGCTGAGGATACTGAAGTCCAACCTCACAGAGGTGGTCACCCTCAATTAGAGGCACCTGGAGATTGGTGCTATTTAATTTATTCAAAATGGCATAAACTCAAGCCCAGCATTTGCACAGTTTACATGGGCTTCAGGTTTATTCTTTTCAACACTGCTGTTGTGATAAATCTTGCTTTCCAGAAAATTCCTTCATCAAGGTATCAGCATATATTGTGAATTCCCAAAATTTTATACTTGCAATGGTTAGACGAGTAAACAGAAGCAACCACAGTGAAGTTTCTGCAAAACTGACTACGTAATGTGAAAATTCCTGGTTGCATTTGTTCTCAAAAACCAACTGAACTCACAGAATTCAAGTAGCCACTCCCACTGTGTCTTCATGTAAATAAAAATGTTACAAATTTGAGGAGAATTCCATTTTTTCCATTAGGGACTATGCAGCAATCATACTTTTTCCATACTTGGCAAATTGACAGATGACAGGATCCGTGACGATAATAGTTATAGATCTCCCTAATTGCCATCCAGAATAAATTAATACATTCCTACCCTTAGTCTTCCTTCAACAAGTACAACCAAGCATTCTCATTAAACTTGGACAAAACAGAAAGGACAAAACAACACTCTAGGGAGTTTTGACTAAATATAACCAGAACATGCACCAGAGAAATCAGACACTGTGTACATCTGGAGATTTCAGAGTCAGTCCTACTTGATGGCACATTTACCCCATTTATCTAGGATAAACTAGTAGTCTGGTGGTGTCTGTATTGTCTCAGTAAGCTGAATTTTTATTCAGATACTGTCAGAGGAAACTTCTCAATCCATTTGACTTCTCTCCAACCAAATGGAAAGAAAGTTCTCTAATTATCACTACTATAAGACTCAGACACTCAGGGACCATTCCAAGTTCCAAACTTTCTACTTTACTAAGCCCAAAGCCAATAAAATTTCTCCCTAACTATATATTTCTATATCTAAAAACACCTACTGCACAGCTTCACAAACCCAAAGCGACACAAAAGTCTTGCTACAGAAGCTGATTTTTTTTTTAATTGGGGTATAGTTGTTTTACAATGTTGTGTTAGTTTCTACTGTTCAGAGAAGTGGAGTTCCCTGTGCTATACAGCAGGTTCTTATTAGTTATCTATTTTATACATATTAGTGTATACATGTCAATCCCAATCTCCCAATTCATCACACCACCACCACCCACCCCCTCTTTCCCACTTTGGTGTCCATACATTTGTGAAGCTGACTTTTTTTTAATGAAATAGATGGTGTCACCATATTCCTCATTAATTTGTCTCCTTCAATATGTGAAATGCCTTCAAAACAGGTTTTCAGATCAAAGATGACCCATACAATACCCAAATTAGCTAAAAATTAAAACAATAGGTACAAATTGAACAAATTTTCTACTTCTGTGCTGGAATCACTCTCAAGTTACACAAAATCCATTCTTGAAGATTTTTCCAGAGCTATTAAAGAAAAACATTCTCCTTCCTAGATTGTCGCTAAAACATGAATATGTGGTTTTTCACATGATACGTGAAGGCAGCCAAAAGTGAAATGCAATATTAAGGTCTTCACATTTCTGCTGAGTTCCTTCTCTGTCCCCCTCCTTATGTGGAGGACCATACACCCAACAGACAATAGAATCAAAGAAAACAAAAGAAGAATAGATTTCATAGAGTTCAGTACCAAAGATGTTTGCAAAATGTGGCAATGCAAAGTCAAGGTACAAGTAATACAAGAGATTTTAAAGATATGAGAATTTAAGTTCAGAAATAATACTGGCTTCCTGGCTGCTCCTGGCTTGGCTTTGGTACCAACAGTCACCAAGAAATGTCAGAATTTTGTGTGTAACCTCAACAGCAAGATTTAAGATGATGCTGAAACCAGTTTAAGGTGGGTGGGACTGGTATAGTGTACTGGTTGAAAGCCTAAGGTTTAAATCCCACGTCTACGACTTACGAGCAATGATCTATTCTCTTAAACCTCAGTTTTCTCATCTATAAAATGGAGATAATAATAGAATTTAATCTCATAGGATTATTATGCAGATGAATTGTATCATATAAATCCTCTAATATACACTGGGAAGTTAAAGTGGAGTTCATGTAAAACATGATTTATGTGAGAAAGGGGATTAGATAACAGAGATGAATGAAAATAACTTCAGCATGATGAGGGCTTCCCCAGCAGGGGGAGGGGAAGACAAAACGGGATGCTTTTAATGGGAGTCTTTGAAGATGACCACAGAACATTAGATGTAAGCAGAACAGTAATGTGTGATTGTTAGAAAGACCTAGAGGTATGATCACTATTTGCACCCAATTCAAATGTCAATTAGGCTGAATATAGAAACAGAAAAAACTCAAAAGTGTTTCAAAAATGTATGCCTCTCTTACCCTCCACGTTTGAGAGGTTAATGAGAGAGGTGAGAGACTGATACTGAAGGAATGAAGCTTCACTGCCTAATCCTACATCTGCTGGGGAATCCTTGAGCTGTACTTGACATGAGGAGGTGCCGAAGTCTAGGGCAGAATCCCAGGGTTGGTCCATACGAAGCTCTCGGTGGGTAGATGCTCCTGGAACATTTTTAGAAATAGATAACTGAAACACTCAAGCCACAACTACCACTGAATCTGGCCCGCTGGAACTATGTACATTTCAGGAGACAGTCTACTACTTGGGAAGCACCAGCTTGTACCTACTCTACAAGAGCTCTCACTGGAGGAATATAGGAAAGAAGACGAAGACTTCGCCTCCTTGATGTTCCACGTAGAAAAAACCTCTCCCAAAAGTGAGTTGTTTTTACATAATAACCCAAAAGTTTCACCATGTTCAAAGAAGACACTGCGATACCATCCAGGTGCACAAATATTGATGAATAAACTCAGTGTTTCCATGTAGAGCTGAAGAATGTCAGTCAGTTGTTTGAGGGCATAAAGCCCATCGTGTGGCGAGCAGTGTGGCTGCTCTCCGAAAAAGGATGAACTCAAGGAGATAAACACAGCAGAGCAGGTGCTTCCAAAATGTCAGGAAGCTGAGGGTGGGGAAGACACATGTTCCTGCTGGACCCTAACTCATCATGTGACTTGTGAAGGTCCCTTCTCTGGGCCTCAGTTTTCTCATTTGTAAAATGAGGTATTAGGACTAGATAATCATTAAAATTCTTTCCAGGACTCTTCACTTATGACTCAGGGATGGGTTTGGGTTTTCTGGGTTTTTTTTTAAGTTTCCACCACTATTTCCTGCTATGACGAGCTTCAGCACTACATCCAGGACCACAGCAAATGTCAGGGAAAATTGACTCTAGGCCCAGAAATGGTCCTGCGTTGATCACGGGGTCTCTCGATGCTGGGCTGGGGAGAAGGCAGCCCTTTCCTCTAGCTTAGGGGAGGGGAGGGACACCACCTGGCAGCAGAATAAAGAATGTGGTTCTAACTTCGTCCTTTTACTCCTTCCCCCTCTATTCCAAAGCTGCCTGAGGCAGTTACTGACTTAGGAAGAAGGTACTAGAAGCTGAAGCTCTTTCAATTAAAGCAGACAACAAGTCTGATGGTGAGGAATATTTATTAAAAGAAAAATAATAAATTCTGCAGTGTGCCTGAACTACAGATTGCCTGCAAAATGGTCCATGTGGTATAGCTATATAAACTTTATTACCTAGTAAAATGTGTGTCTTAAAACTCTTAGCAAGAGCCTTCATGTGACTAAGTCAGACTTTTTTCCCCTTGGCTGGCCCAGATAGAGAAGAATCAGTGCCATTGAATAACGTATTAGGCACTTGCTTTTTGTAGCAGATACGCTCTTCTTTGTACTGTTCTAATGATTTGGCATATAACTTAACTGCCACCTGAACAAGGAAGCAACTATTCATACTATTTTTATACAACTTAGCTCAAGATTCTAACTAAATTCAGGATCCATTGATTCTTGAAAGGTCCTTTCCTCCTTTGGATCTTTGATGCTCTACCTTCTTTGGGGTTTTTTTTTTGTTTGGTTGGTTGGTTTTTATTTATTTATTTTATTTAGTTATTTATTTATTTGGCTGCATTGGGTCTTCGTTGCTGTGCGTGGGCTTTCTCTAGCTGTGGGGAGTAGGGGCTACTCTTTGTTGCAATGCGCGGGCTTCTCATTGCGGTGGCTTCTCTTGTTGCAGAGGACGGGCTCTAGGCACATGGGCTTCAGTAGCTGTGGCAAGCAGGCTCAGTAGTTGTGGCGCATGGGCTTAGTTGCTCCACGGCATGTGGGATCTCCACGGACCAGGGCTCGAACCCATGTCCCCTGCATTGGCAGGTGGATTCTTAACCACTGCACCACCAGGGAAGTCCCTACCCTCTTTGATATATATGTTTATATGATCAGCACAGTAATGATTATTTAAAGTTTGGACATTTTTCTGAAATGTGTTGTCTACTGAGTTCAAATGAAATGCAGAGCAGTATTTCAACATCTCACTGGTCTTGGAATTCGGATTCTGGATGGCAAATCTAATATTTCTTTCTATTTTCTTTGAATTGTTAAGAGACCATGTATGTGTGTTCTTTTGAATTTACAGTCAGCTCTGAAATTACAATGTAATAGCTTTAAAATGGCCCAAAGTGCCTCTAATGGGAATGAATTATAATGGAAAGTATCAAGAAAGGCACTGAGCACTATTTGGAATGCAGCTTTGTTTCTGTCCTGGTTTATCCTTTGCCAATGGCTCCATTAGGGTATCACTCAATCAGACTCTCTGCTGGATAGCAAGTTTATATTCATCCATGCACTGATCAGTCAAAGGAGAGCAGAAGTCTCTACTCCTGGAGAGCTATGGCCCCTTGAGAAGAGAAACTTTCTATTTCATAGTTTTTAATTCTACCAATGGTAAAATGCCACGTGGGACAGATCCATCGCTCTTTTCACAAAATGTATTTCATGCCTCTTCCCTTGCCTCTCCTGTAAGAGCTCCATTGATCATCAAGGCTAATAGCCTCTTCTAAATAAATAAGAAGATAATTCAGGGTGTGATGAAGTGAGGTGCTACTTAATTCTTCAGCCTTTCAGAAGCACATGTTGTTTCTCTTGATTATTAAAAAAATGTAACAATAATACTAATATAATAGTAATAATCACAGTTATAAAGTACTGATTACACACTGGACACTGTGCTAAATGCTTTACATACATGAGCTCATTGAACACATACACACACATACACACTGTAGAGGGCAGTAGTGTCCCCATTTGAAAGATGAGGAAATTGAGTCTTAGAAAATTTAATCCGTTTCTGAAGATCACATAAGGCAAACCAAGTGGAACCAAGTTCTAAGCCCTACTGATTCTGAGCTGGTGCTCTTAGCCAGTCCTATATTCTGCCAATAGTTAGAAAACATCTTAGAAAATAAAAAACATCTTAGAAAATAGACAGGTGACTTGGAATTAGTGTAATGAGGAAAAAGCACAGTTGCTTAAATAGCTTTTTGAAGAATTTCTTCAGGGAGAAAGCGGCCTTGATTATGCATATATCGTAATTTTTTTTTAAAAGTTAAAATGAAAGTTTGCCATTTGCAACAACATGGATGGACTTAGAGGTATTATGTGAAATAAGTCAGACAGAGAAAGACAAATACTGCATGATATCACTTATATGTGGAATCTAAAAATATACAACAAACTAGTGAATATAACAAAAAAGAAACAGCCTCGCAGATATAGAGAATAAACTAGTGATTACCAGTGAGGAGAGGGAAAGGGGGAGCGGTAACATAGATGTAGGGGATTAAGAGGTACAAACTATTACGTATAAAATAAGCTACAGAGATGTATTGTACAACACAGGAAATACAGCCAATATTTTATAATAACTGTAAATGGAGCATAACCTTTAAAAACTGTGAATTTATACTGTACACCTGTAACTTATGTAATATTGTACAGCAACTAGACTTCAATAAAAAAGATCAGATAACAAAAACAAAGGATTTACTAGGTGCTTACTGTGTGCCAGGCATTTTTGAAGTACTTTTCATTTCATTTCATTCTAACTCATTAGATCCTCGTTACAATTACCATTTTACATCATGACAATGACCATCTTACAGACAAGAACCCTGAGACAGGTGAAAGTGAAGTAATATGGGGAAAGCACACTAGCAGTGAAGGTGGAGACTCAATTTGGAACCAGCTTGTTTGGCTCTAGAGCACACCCTCTTAACACGACCCTCTGTTGCCTCTGCTTAGTGATTATGGACAGGTTTCATCATGAAAATAAAATCCTAGGGACAGAATCTGAATGAGCAAAAGCCAGACAATGAAACAGCTAAGCTGGGTCTGCATAAGAGATTAACAGGAGTTGTGGAATTTAGGAACAGGGCAAAAGACAAAGAGAGACCCAGAATCATCACAGGAAGTTGCCATCCAAGTCCAAAAGATGAATAAGAAGAAGCTCCGAGATGGGAATAGACATAGGACCATTCAAAAAGGAGACGTGTCATATTTTATTTCAAGCGGCTGGCCGTGATGCACTGCTGAGTAACCACCCCATGCTCACAGAGCCTCAAGAGGGAGCGCTTTGGGCACTAAGCGAACTGGGATGGTGCCTGGCAGAAAGCTGCAGGAGAGAAGAGGGCCAGCAGGTAAGGAAGTAAATTGCAAAAGGTCAGCAGAGATGGCCGGGAGAAACAGAACAATCCTCCGAAGACCCAGAGGTGAGATGACCCACCATAAACAGGATGGAGATTCTAGGCAATTTCACTCAGTCCTAATGGACAATCTCACTGCAACAAGCCGGAGGACTTGGGGACACCCAGAGAGCTGACACCTGGGTTGGGTTAGACTTAAAAGCTTCCGATTTCTAAAATTAAACACCATTCAGTAAGAATTGATTGACTGCCTACTGCACACCAGACCTTATTTAAGATACTAGGGTTGGAATAACAGTGAGCAAAACAGACTTGTCCCCTGCCCCATCGGAGCTTATAATCTAATGGGGAAGGCTTACAATTAAGCAATAAAACGCACCACGGTGTGACAAAAGGTATGGTACCTGGTAAGGGAGGTCCAGGTACTAGGGGAGCAGATAGCCAAGGTCCCTAAGCTAGTAGAGAAGTCATGATGCTTACCTTGAATTGAGAACCAGAGCAACGGGAGGAGTTCTGTTTATACAGACGAAAGGAAGAGGAAGCACTGAGGGAAGTCGGGAAAGAGCCCTGCACGTTTGGGAATGGACAGGAGTGCGTATCTGGAACTTCGTACAGGGAAAAGGAAAGACGAAGGGAGTGGCAGCAAGAGATGAGGCTGTTGGGACTTCCCTGGCGGTCCAGTGGTTAAGACTCCTCGCTTCCACTGCAGGGGCAACGGGTTCGATCCCTGCTCAGGGAACTAAGATCCGCATGCCCCGTGGCGCCGCCAAAAAAAAAAAAGAGAAAGAGAGAGAGATGAGGCTGTAGAAGGTACCTAAGGTCAGGTTTTGTGAGTCTTGGAAGCCACAGTGAGAAATTTGGAGCAATGAGGAGACAAAGTGTTAAACAGAGTAGTGATATGTTCAGATGACAGCGGCAAATTTCTTAAAAATTAGGTGACAAGGGCATTAAAGTTGTTTTCTTTTCCTGAGCTACAGGTCTGGGATGTTTTTCAGTTGATAATAAAGTTTTCACTCCTGCAATGAGATCTACTCCAGAGTCACGTCTACTGAACCCACAGTTATCACCCTTCCATCTGTTGTGTTGATTCAGATTCCCCAAAATTATTTTACTTATTTAGAATACAACCTCAGTGTCCGTCAAAAACTCTTCTAAGGACTTTGCAAATATTAACTCATTTAATCCTCAGAACAACTCTATAAGGTGAAACCTACTATTATCCCCATTTTACAGATGAAGAAACTGAGGCTGATAGCAGTTATACAGCTAGTAAGTAGTAGATACATGATTCCAATCAGCAGACTGGCTTCATAGTCCATGCACTCAAAACACTACCCCACATAGCCTATCTGATTGATTTGGGGAAGACTAAAGACAAAATGGGCAGACATACTAGAGGCAATCCAGGACCTCCTCATTCTTGGCATTTTCCTGATGCCCAAACTGCTTGCACGGGAAGACGAGCAAGACCATGAGATGGGCACTGAACCTGTCCATCACAGCCCCCCCTTTCCCAGACCACAGCTCCTCACTAATAAAGTGCCAAGTGTGAGCAGGAGAAAAAAAAAAAAAGACTAAATGGTCCAGAGAGAACGCAGACCCAAGTAGGCACAACAGGCAGTCGTCATCTGAACAAATGTTTATTGAGCCTGGGTCAGTCTGGGGATACAACCTTGAATATGACCCGGTCCCTCCTCCCCTCCTTGGAGTGTCCGATCTAGCAGCAAAACAGACAATTACCCAAAATCACAACCCATGTGAGAAGAGTGATGAGCAAGGAGAGTGTTAACATGTGGCGGGTGGTCCTCTCACTCCCTCTGGGGCAGGGATGCCACCAGCAGAGAATTCCTGCAGAGGATGATGCTAGAGCTTCCACTGAAGTGTAAGTGAGATCTGACCAGCTGGGCAAAGAAGGAAGGAACATGCAGGTACATAGTGGTTTTGTCTAAGGAATAGCAAATTGTTCAGCTTGGCTAGAGATTGGGGATAACTGGGCCGAATGGCAGGAGATGGGACTGGAGAGGTGGGAAGTTCCAGGCTTATCTGAGCAGGACTGTCCCTTGATAAACACTCAGAGAACAGCCATGTTCTCAGAAAGCACACATTCTGCTCGTATAACCAATCAAATGGTAAGTATTCGTACAAAGGCTCAAATGTCTCTGTGGATTTTAAGGCGTTTCCTTGGCCAGAAAGTTTTGCTAAAATCTTCCTCCCCTAAGACTTCCCTAGTGGTGCAGTGGCTAAGAATCCGCCTGCCAGTGCAGGGGACACGGGTTTGAGCCCTGGTCTGGGAAGATCCCACATGCTGTGGAGCAACTAAGCCCGTGCACCACAACTACTGAGCCTGCACTCTAGAGCCCGCGAGCCACAACTACTGAAGCCCATGCACCTAGAGCCCGTGCTCAGCAGCAAGAGAAGCCAATGAGAAGGCTGTGCACCGCACCAACGAGTAGCCCCCACTTGCTGCAACTAGAGAAAGCCCGTGTGCAGCCACGAAAACCCAACGCAGCCAAAAATTAATTAATTTTTTAAAATTTAAAAAAAAAATCTTCCTCCCCAGGTCCTGAGTCTGACCTCGGGGCCAATTTTGAAACTGTAACATCCCCCAAGTTCCCTTCCCTTGGACCTGGCATCCAAGTCTTGTGAGTAAATTGTAGATTATCCCATGCAAGATGGAGTAATACCTTATAAAAGGGTACCTACTCTACCTCAGGACTTCTGTCCCTCTGAAAAATAACCGAATGCTATGCCAAGGATAAAAAGAAATCCCTAAATCCCAACACAATCATTTGGAAACACTGTATCAATTTCTGTCACATCAAAGACGCAGAGCAGTGTTTCAGACCTGCATGCACGTGTCTTCAAAATACCTCCGAGCCACTGCGGGTTTTAACATCTCTCCTCTAATGGTAATAGTCAAAACAATTCTACTTTTTAATTAATTGTTTTGATTTTTTTAAGCATTATGCCTGCAAGAGACTTTAAGCCAAGAACATAATTTGACAAACCTAATTACACACTTCATACACACACCATACATAAATACATATGTATGTTCAAATGAAAAGGCCAGGATGGAATTGAAACCGCATAAGCATAAAATCAATTAACATGACTTTAATGTTATTCTCTACTTAATGCAAAGAGCTTTGCAGTAACTTTTATTCTTGATGGCTTCCAACCACCCTGTGGGGAGCACTAATATCATTTAACCACAAATACTGCAGATATAAGGGGGTCCGTAGAGATTACAGGGTGGCTATGATTTTGTATGAAGTGAAGCAGAAGACAAAAGTTGAGACAAAATCTACGTAATTCAGGAGACGGAAATGCTAATGAGGAAAAAAAAAAAGAGAACATCTATTCCAACCTCCCCGTTTTACAGGTGAGAAAACAGAGGTTCATTCAGAGAGAGTAGGTAGTTGACCCTCAGGTACATGGCCTGTGAGCAGAGAACCAAGGGCATAGCCACGTACTGCAATGTCTGGTTCAATGTTCTTTCCAATTCCTTACTTGTCAAACTAGTCTGTACATGACCCCTGAGGGTCACAGAAGAGAGTCACCAAGGGCTCACGGTCACACCATAAAGCATGTGTATCATGTGTACTTGAAGACTGGAGGGGAAATAATATTATTTATGCAATCTTTATATCATGCTAATATTTGAATATTAGAACAATACAAATATAGTATGGATTTTAAATTTTTTAATTGCATGAGTGATTTTCAAAATACAACAGGACACTTCACAGAAAGGTTGTGCTTTTGCAGAAGGCTCTTTGGACCCCCAACAGATTGTCCCAGGAAGCACAGTCCCCCTGTTCCCTGCAGCCCAGACACAGCAGTGCCTGCCCCAGGGAATCAGGGTGCCCCATGAACGTGGACCAATTTCTTCTCACTCACCCTCCCCCAGACTGGGTCTGACCCTGCAGAGCCTAAGAAGTGGTCTGGGAAAGGGCAAGCTTTGGGAGGGGCTAATCCCGAGGCCTCGGTCATCCCTCTGCAAAAGCAGGAAAAGGAAAGAGGTTAACTTACAGGGGAAGTAGTAAAAGTGAGAGACAAACTCTTTGCGAGAGCTATAAAGCCACTGTTAAGTCTCTGCATATAAGAGGCAGCCTGCCAGGAGTGCTAACAGCCAGAAGAGTAGAGATATTTTCTGACACTCTAGTTATAAAGGCCTTGTATTTGCTCTTAATGGCAAAAAGAAAGGCTCCCTCCACCACTGGACATGAGGAAGACCTGAATCAGCCACCTGGCCAGACCCAAGGGACCATCCCACAGCAGGGTGTGGCGAGACTGTAGTTTAGGATGTAAGGGGCACGGTCCCAGGACAGGGTTGTCTCACTGCTCCCCTAGCAAGGAGGAGATGGTTCATGGTCATGAATCAAAGCCATCGTGGTCACTCAGCACCTCTTGGTCTTAGCTTTTAAGGCTCCTACTTGTACATTAGCCATACCATGCTCCACGCTAGAGCTTTTCTCTGCCTTGCAGTTTCTCCCTGTTCTTGGCTTTAAGAAAGAACTTCCACTTTCCCCTGCAAACCCCTCCTGCCCTCCAGGTTTCAGAGGGTGTGTCTGTGAGTTTTTGTCTGTTTCACCTTCTGTTTTTGTTTCAAACTACTACTTCCATCTTGGTCATGTGGCTGCCCGTATGTGAGTTTCTACCATGGCTTAGATCACTGCTAGATCCCACATAACAGCAGCTTAGTAACTTGTTATTCCTATTTTTAATCAGTTGTATTTATCAGGTCAAAAATTAAATCTCTTGGAAACATTTTTGCCTAGGGGCATCTCTTCCTCCTTTCTCTGTGATTAATTTTTCTCTGTGCATGTAACTTTTTAAAAGTACTTGCTGTCTTTCCAGAACGTTAAATGTGTTTGATTTATTTTTAATTCTATTAACTTATCAGTCATAGAACCTCAGATATCACCAGTAAGGCAAATTATAATAGAACTGAGAAATAGCAACTTACACACTTTAGAAAGGCAGTTTAATCGGTGTTAGAATCACCAGGCTCAGAGGCACTGAGAACTGAGGGCAGGAGTGAGATGCCAAACAAAAAATCACAATTAAATGAAGCCTGCTTATTAAAACCTCCATTCTATGTCCAGGTACACATCTCTTGGCAGGAGACAAGGAATTTGGGGGAGAAACTGAACGGCGCAGAGAAAAGATCTAACAATCCTGATCTTTAAGGCTCCCCTGAACATAAGGTATGCTTAGAACCTGATCACACTACAGAGTAGTCCACCTTATGTTCACAGAGTTTTCTATCAGCGTTTTTGTGCCTCACATTTAAATGGGAACAGATAACCAAAGATGATTAGAAATTTAAGAAAAGAGTTCAGTATGGAAGAGTGAGATCATAAAAACAAATAGAAAAGAAGAACTTGGAGGAAATGGATAAACTATAAGCAAAGAAAAAGAGAAACTTTTTAAAATCCATATTAAATGTCCTCAGTGAGTGAAAAGAATGTAGCACATTCAAGAAACAGAAACAAGAAGCTAATTTTTTTTAAATGAGGGCACAAGAAAGAGTTATTGGAAATTTTTAAATAGATATGAAAGCAAGAAGAAAAGAACTCAGTAAAGTTTGCAATATGATCTCAGTCAAAGAAATCTCCCAAAGTTGAAAAAAACACAAAGAAATGGAAAATAGGAGATGAGTAAGAAAATTAGAGAATTAGCTTGAGAGATCCAACCAGAAATAAGACAAGAGAACAGAGGAAAACAGAGGAGAGGAAACATCAAGGAAATAATACAAAAGGGCCCACAGTGTTCCGAGCACAGTGAATAAAAAAAGACTCAGACCAGGAATAAAGATTCTAAAATTTCCAGGAGGAAAAAAGGGAGGCAGAGTAAGGCAAAAGAAAGCATAAGACAGGAGAACAGAGGAAGAGCATCCAACACACAAAGTGAGTGAAGACAAGTCCTGGGACATCAGCTGTGCATCCAGCCTAGAACTCAACCCAGCCAGAGTGGAGTGGGAGGACAGAGCTGCAGCAGAAAGGTTGCCGAGGGAAACAGTGGAACCAATAGGATGAACTGTGTGCTTGAGCATTTGGGAAAAACTAGTAACAGCATTCAACAGCTCTATTAAAGCATTTGAGAAATATAGCAATAGGCACAGAGACAAAGGTAATAAAAAATGAGATATTAACAATTCCAGGAATAATAAAAAGAAACATAGATGGCATCTCATCATTTAACTGTTGACTTGAAATTTCACTGATTTAAAAAAAAAAAAGAAATTTCACTGATTATCCTGAAATGTTATAGTCAACCTGAAAAAAAAATTAGCAAAAGAAAATAAACCTATCATACAGCTCATAGTGGCTCAACAACACAAAATATTTACAATAGTCATAATAATGTAAACACTGGTTATCTAACCAAAATATGTGACATAACCAGGTTGCTTTGACAAAAGTAAAAACTAATTTAAAGTGAATTTTAAAAAGCTATAAAAAATAGTATGGTGTTCCTCAAAAAAATAAAAATGGAATTACTATATGATCTGTCAAACCCACTTCTGGGGCTGTACCCAAAAAAATTGAAAGCAAGGTCTCTTTTCAAAGAGATATTTGTATATCCATGTTCAAAGTAGCCTTATTTGCGTTAGACAAAAGGCAGAAGCAACCCAAGTGTCCATCAATTGATGAATGGGTAAACAAAATGTGGCAGATCCATACAATGGAATAATACTCAGACTTAGAAAGGAAAGAAATTCTGACACATGCTACATGAACCTTGAAGGCATTATACTACATGAAATAAGCCAATCACAAAAAGACAATACTATATGATTTCACTTATATGAGGTCAAATTCATAGAGACACAAAGCAGAATGGTGCTTTCCAGGGGCTAGAAGTACAGTGGAGTGGGAAGCTGTCCTTTAATGGGCACAGAAGTTTCAGTTTTGCAAGATGAAAAGAGTTTTGTAGAATGGTTGCAAAACAATCTGAATGTACTTAACACAAATGAACTGTACATTTTAAAATGGTTAAGATGGTAAATTTCATGTTGTGTGTATTTCAACCACAATTTTTTTTTAATTTTTAAGGGAAAAGGGAAAAGGCATGATGGTCCAAAAAGTATAAGGTTTAAATTCAGAAATGAAGAATTTTGATATACATAAAAGAGAGTTTTTATCTGGTGATTGACTTTAAATTTCACTGATTGTCCTAAAATGTTATTCCCAATGTGAAAAAAAAAATTGTTTTAACAAATGCCTTTCCTTTCACACATTAGTAAAGCAGTTAAGAATTAAATGTTGTTGCTGTTTTGCTGTGGTTGTTGATTTTAGTAATGTAACTTCACAAGTGTTACCATGTTTCAGTTTAATTCACTGTAATAAAATAGAACAAATCCAGGTGGTTATGATATGAACCAAAGTACAAGAAAAACTCCAAATATACCAAATATAGGTCAAATAAAGGAAATTACCTCAGTTTTACTATAAAAAGATAAAAACAGAAAACAGAAATATTTTTGATAAATAATAAAGCTCCTTTCAAATTTCACAGCTGCATATCCTTGGCTCTGAGTTTTGCCTAATAGCTATCCTCTCCGTAATTTTAAAAAAGAGGAAGAATCTGCAAATTTAAACAGAGGTTTCATTATATTTTATCTAGAGAAGCCATCAAGAACTGCTACTACAGGGCTTCCCTGGTGGCACAGTGGTTGAGAGTTTCCCGAAAAAAAAAAAAAAAAAAAAAACTACTACTACAGCCCACTTGAGTTTCAAATATTGATTAAGAACCTATAACATACAAAGCACTGTGTGAGGGGGGAGGAGTGGGTGAGACTCACAGAAACTCAAGAAACTCATTCCCTATCCTTCTTTCAAGTAATGAAGCACCTTCCCTATGCCTAAGTTAGTTACGGACCTTCCGTTTTAATCAGGTAACTCAATAGTTTATTTAAGTAAATGAGAGAAGGATCGGCCACGCAACCACCTAAAAAATAGATGGAGCCTGTATACCTTCTCCTCCAAAATATAACTGAAGATTAGAGTTTTATTCCATTCTTTTCAAAACCCAGATAGCTTCCCTCTGTCTAAAAAAGATATTCCTGGTTTTCTGCCCCTACTCTCTTGGGAATTCTTTGTTGTTCAGCATTTCAAAAAATTTTAAGTGACAGGTATATTTACATTTTCAAACCCTTTGGTTTTAAAAAAATAGGTAACAACTGCCCCATCACCTCCACTTTACCCAGACTCACAATCCTAGGTCCAGACCAGTTTTCAACTTTCAAACCCCTGACTTAAAAACAATCCAGTTACAGAAATGATTGAACGGATTCCTCTGCCTTTAGTCCCACTCTCCCTGTGGAATGAATGAACAGCAGCTCAAACCATATCCTCGTCTCTTTACTACCTAGGTGGCTTTGAGCATGTGTTTTAAGCATTCTAAGTCCCCGTTTCATTATCTTAAAAATGAGGGAAATAAATGTATTTCATAGGTTTGCTGTGATGATATTTTTTAAGTTAACATATGTAAATCCAACACAACGTCTAGCTCAAAGTAGTCACTTCATAAATGTCAGTTCCCTTCCCTGGGGATACAAAGCTCTCAGCCTGAACTATAACCCAATGCCCAGTCTCGTGCCCTGAGATCAGAATCATCCCAGAATTCACTGTTCTTAGAATTTCAGGTTGGCATAAGAAAAGTTCATACCCTCCCTCTGTTCTTATCTCCTTGCAGGCCAGCTTCAGAGCAAAAGAGTCAAATGCCAGTGGCTGAGGGCTTGTGAAAGAACTCTGATACAGTAGCACCCAATGCTCCAGCAGCACCGACATCGTAGGACATCCAACAAAAGAAAGCCTCCTGCCCGTTCCCTGAAATTCTACATATTTTACCCTCAACAAAGAAAAGTGAAGAAGCCCACAAACCAGAACTCAATCTCTTCAGTAGAAATTGCCTTGACCACAGATCTTCTCTCCCTCATCCCAAAGATCTCATACGATTCCTCTGAAAACCCTTTCTCCAGTCCAGGGCAAACATATTCACATGCCTTTGTAGCCACATTGAACCTCAACATTAACCAAAAGGACCACAGCACAACTCTGTACCCTCATGACAAAGACCCACAGATTTTATTCATGTGAAACAACTGTAGAACACCTACTCTGTTCTCGGCACTGTCCTGAGCATTTTACAAATGATGACACATTTAATCCTCATATATGATTAGGTAGGTAAGGTATATTATTAACCCCATTTTACAGAGGAGGAAACAGAGGCTGGGAGAAGTACAGTAACTGTCAGACAGACTGGTTTCAAAGTCTCTGCTCTTAACTACCAAATCATGCTGCTTCCTCATGTAGCTCAAGGGCTCTAATCAGAGTTTTGATGTTCTAGGTCTTTCTGTACATATATCATTAACAACATCATCAAATCTATAGGCCCAGATAGACAATAACAGTTGTTATGCTACAGAATTAATTTGGGTACATGGACACTGCAAATTACAGAGGACAGAGGCTGGGATGTGGAGTCCAATTGACTTGGGTCAAATCCCAGCTCCATAAATGGAGTGTCCCTGGGTTAACTGATTAACTACTATGAGTCTCTGTTTCCACACCTGTAAAATGGAGACCATAATGCCTATCACATAAAACTGCTGGGGCGATTAAATGGGATAATGTAGGAAAAGTACCTAGTCATGCACCTCTCACATAGGACATACTCAACAAGCTATAGCCTTTAGATTGAAGGTTCTAATTGTCATGTATGACATGACAGTTTTTTAAATTTTTCTATGAGAGACTCTCAAGCAATTAAACAAATTTTTTTAAATTCTAGAAGAAACCTAATAGGCAAAGAGTAATTCAAACTCTAGAAGTTATAAAACTAACAATGTAATTCAATATTTAAGTAAGTTTTCTGGGTATGACATAAACAAATTAAACGGTTATGGGCTCAAGGTCCATACACTGCAACCATGTAGAAAAAATAAAAGAGGGTATTCAAAATAACCTACTTGGCCTTTTAAATAAAAATCAATCACTTATCCCTGGAAATATCTTCATTTCATTTATTAAAAATGCAAAGAGGAGAGAAAAGTATTACAGATGATATCTTACCAACATGCTATTATAACATAGTTGTATCATCAGTCTTTTTCACTCTTTCCAGACCCTTGGTGGGACTGTGTTTCTCCGACCCCTTGAACTGGGTGTGGGCATGTGACTCGCTTGGGCCAATGAAATGTGAGTAGAAATGATATGTCTCTTCCAGGCAGAAGCATTTAACCACCAGGGTGAGACTCTGCAGAACTCCATTCACCCTTCCTGGGGATCACAGAAGCTCAGACTGAGTTGGAATTCCCATCATCCTGAGTGTTTCTGTAAGGCTATGATAAGCGCGGTGCTCCTGTCAATTCTCCTTGATCACATGGCATGGGCCAAAAACAAACTTTTGTTGCATTTAAGCCATCAAAATGTAAGGGCTTGTTTGTTACTGTGCCTTCACCTAGCCTATCTTAATGACAGAATAATGGGACAACTTATAGAAAAAGTGAGGTAATGCTGCAGACTGACTCATCTCACTAATCTCACAGAATGGGGACTAATCAACCCAGCTACTGGGTGTCAGAAAGAACAAATGTGGTTGATTGTAACACTGTGCTCCTACTCTTTAGTCAGTAGCTGCCTCTCATCCTCAATATTTATTCTAATTTTAAGGGATTTCTGTTTCTTTGATGTTAAATACCATTAAACCTATTTTTTAAACATTACTTGGCTTTCGCAGGCTTGAGAAACTGCTATACACGTTTAATAAGCTGTCAGTATAAAACTATGTTATTTAGGCATTAAGATTATCCATACTGGGACTTCCCTGGCTGTGCAGTGGATAAGAATCCGCCTGTCAATGCAGGGGACACAGGTTCAAGCCCTGGTCCGGGAAGATCCCACATGCTGCAGAGCAACTAAGCCCATGCACCACAACTACTGAGCCTGCGCTCTAGAGCCCACGAGCCACAACGACTGAAGCCCGCACGCCTAGAGCCCGTGCTCCGCAACAAAAGAAGCCCCCGCTTGACACGTGCAGAAACCAAGACCCGATGCAGCCAAAAATTAATTATTTAATTAATTAATTAAAAAGATTATCCATACCTGTTAACACGGGCCTAAGTCATCTGGATAGACTCAGAACTTTTATCTTTTTGACTCTCCAGGAAGAAATAGTGATGGTGGCTTCCCACTGCTTACTTACTTATCACAACATCATAAAGAGTTAAAATTCTAAAGGATATAGAAGCCTCCTAAAGAGAGTCCTGATAAGTATATATCAGGACTCGAAAAGCTGTAATGATCACAGGACAGGTCCCAGCCTAAAGATTCAAAGCATCCTTTCATAAGAAAAGCTCACCAGAGGTCTATAAAGACAGGATAAGTCAAATCTTCTCTCACCTCCACAAAACAGAAAGTGTCTCCTATTTCCTACCCAAGTCCCATGTTTGCTGGCTCAGTCACACACTCAGCTGGAACTCTATGGCATAAACCGTAACTGACCTGCCACAAATTGCTGCAGAATTCAGCACGAAAATAAAAAACTTTCATTGCGCCTTTTAACACAGCTAGAGTGAGTTATAAAATCCTGGTCCATGATCAGACTTCCCTTGATGCAACAGATTCCTGGAAAATTGCACATAAATCATAAATAGATAAACAGAAATAGACCCAAGCAAATTTATAGTTACCAAATGGGAAGGTGGGGATAAATTAGGAGTTTGGGATTAACATATACACACTACTATACATAATACAGATCATCAACAAGGAACTATTGTATAGCACAGGGAGCTATACTCAACATTTTGTAATAACCTATGTGGGAAAAGAATCTGAAAAAGTACAAATATATGTAACTGAATCACTTTGCTGTATATCTGATACTAACAATATTGTAAATCAACTATACTTCAATAATTAATAAATAAGTAAATAAATCATAGATAGCCAGCCATATATAGATATGTCTAAAGGTTTATATTTCTAAAATATTTTTCTTTTATATATTATATCTATAACTAGCAAATTAAAGGAGTACCTACACAGTAAAACACTTTACACAATGACTAGTTACTTTCTAATATCCCTGTATTAATCTTAGAATCTATACTATTTGCCCTATTTTATAACTTTGCATAAATGTCTAGAGGTCAATTGCTTTAACAGAAACACCCAACTGCCTAAGCATCTTGAACAAGTAGTCATGTCAAGCAAAAGCCCACGGGATCTCAAGACTACCATTTTTCCTCATTTTTTTTAAAGTTTTGCCTCTGGTGAGAGTTAACAGCTGAAGGGAACAGACCCTCAAATTCAAGTCAGAAGACCTGGCTTCTAGTCTGAGGGCTTATCTGGGCTCTGCAGTGGACTGGACATGTGCTCTTAGGCCAGTTCTTTACCTCTCTGAGGCCATTTCCTTATTAGCAGTGGGGGAACAATAATCCAGATAATCTCTAAATTCTCTTCTAGATGTAAAGTCTCCTAAGCAATAAGTGAATAATTCAACATCTACTCTCCTTGCAGGGTAGCAAGAGAGCGAATTGGAAAGACAGGATAAGGCTGACTGAGCACAAATGGAAGGATTTCTGGGAGAGGAGAGAGAGAATGCATTGTTGTCATTATAAAGTATCTCCCTTTGAGAAAAAGTTTTCACTGGACTCAAGTTTGCATTTTCTGCCTCACCTGGAGTCTCCATGCCTTTATTAAGTCTTTATAAACAGACTCTCTGTGCTTCCAGGGAACACATGAGGCACAGTTCCTGCCCTGGTCATCAGAGGAGGGTGAGTCCAATGAAATAAGGATAAAAGAATGAAGGTAGAAGACCAGAAAGAAAATAGACTCACCAATAATATGTGGAAACGTGTCTTATTTTCATGTTCTCCATCAAAAGCTGGAAGCTGCAGTGGCAGGGCCCCTGTTTCTGTGAGATTTTTACATGCTCATAAAAAAATAAAAATTAAAAATTAAAAAAAATAAAAAAAAAATGTCCCCTGCCGATGCAGGGGACACGGGTTCGTGCCCCGGTCCGGGAAGATCCCACATGCCGCGGAGCGGCTGAGCCCGTGAGCCATGGCCGCTGAGTCTGCACGTCCAGAGCCTGTGCTCCGCAACAGGAGAGGCCACAACTGTGAGAGGCCCACGTACCGCAAAAATAAATAAATAATTTAAAAAATAAACAATAGAAGCAAACACTAAAGTAGGCAAAGTTAAGACTGAAGTTGTTAAGATCAGTAATAAATCTGCAGTGGCTGATAGTGAACCCTGATTCATCCTTGATTCGTTTCTAATACCCTTGTTGATGGAAAATAGAAAAAACCCAAGCAGCTCAAACAAAATAAATACAGGCATTGGTGGTACAGTAGTGAACATAGCTCCTTCCAGAATAAAACAAAAAAAGCCAGGAGAAAGGAACATGACACAAGTCTTATATTGTGGAAGTCTCGTGGTTTGCGGGACCCATGTATATAATCTGGTCTCATCCATTACCATTTCCCAGTATCCTTCAGTTAAGACACTTCGAATTTACCTCTTTCTCATCTCCCATCTTTTGCATATTCTGTTCTTCTGCCGGAAATACTACCCTCTTACCCCTTCACTTTTGCCTAGTATTCCTACTCATCATCCCGGCCTTCTTTCTCCAGGAAGTCCTCTCTGACACTCTACAGCTAAGTCAGATGCTCCTCCCATATGTCACATAGCCCTGTATTAAAACTGCCTGTGTGCTCATCTGTGTGACCCACAAGACTGAAAGCATCCTGAGGGCTGTTCCTGTGCCTTATTGTCCTTATAGCCCCAGCATCTACAGTGTACCTGGCACATAGTAGGTGTGCAACAAATATTAGCCAATGAATGGCATGGCCCACTCTCCTGGCCTAATCATCAAAAATCTTACAATGCGTCTGCCAAAACATTCCTATTCCTTTCTCCAGGATAAAACCAAACAATCTGAAAAGCAGAGCAATACTTTTGTCAAGACTTTCTATTCTCCTTGACTAGAATCAGTCCTGGCACAAATCAGACAGTTATGTCCTCTTTCCCTTTTCTCCCCTTCACTTTACACTCAACCTAACCCGCTTCCCCACGTCCTTGTTTATCAAGTGTAAACTTCAAGGATCATTCACAGACTAGATACTCTTCTAAAAAACTTACATAGAAAGTTCCTTGAAAAAAACAAGGAAAAGAAGCAGTACCATTTAGATGATAAGCACTTAAAATAATTGTGGTCAATACATTAAAAGTCCAAAAGAGGGCTTCCCTGGTGGCACAGTGGTTGAGAGTCCGCCTGCCGATGCAGGGGACGCGGGTTTGTGCACTGGTCCAGGAAGATCCCACATGCCGTGGGGCGGCTGGGCCCGTGAGCCATGGCCGCTGAGCCTGCACATCCGGAGCCTGTGCTCCGCAACGGGAGAGGCCACAACAGTGAGAGGCCCGCGAACTGCAAAAATAAAAACAAAAAAAAAGTCCAACAGAGAAGATGGAGACTGGGCTGTGCCATCAAAGTATGTCCAGAATCTGACCACTTCTCAACAACTTTACTGCTACCACCAGCTTCTCTCTACTGTACAACAGCAACAGTCTCCTAACTGCACCCCGCCCACCCCTGTCCTTGCCCGACATCTCAGGGGAAGTTCTAATTTCTAGACAGCCGGCACTTAATCGTTTCAAAATATTGTCAGATGACCTCACTCTTCAGCTCAAAATGCTCCAATGGACTTCTCAGCTCACTCAGAGGAAAGCCCAAGTCCTTACATTGACTACAGGTCTTAAGCTCTGTCACCACCTGCACCCCTCTACTCCATACTTCCTTCTGGTCTTCACTCAGACGGCGCCTTCTCTGTAAAGCTGAGACAGACTGGGACGTGGGACCTGAGACTCTTTGCTGCAGTGCTTGCACCTGAACAAACATCTTATCGAGCAACAAAATACAAAGAAACTACAAGGGACTAAAAATAACTGTGTGCATGAGCAGTGAGGGCAAATTATGGACAACAAGATACAAAAAGACCAAAAAAACAACTGCCACTTCTGAAAAGCCAGGAGCAAAAGCAGTATACTGAGGAAGCCCCGTGCACACAACACCACCAAAGGCGTGGGCAAACTACCTAAGCCACCCCCTGGCCCAATCCCTGGACACACCACTACCCTCACTCCATATAAGGAATCAGCTCGCCCCCACTGAGCAAGTGAGAAAGGGAACCTATTACTTCTTGCTCCCCCCTGCTGCAGCAGGCACCCCAATAAAGCCTTGCCAGAATTTCTTGTCTGGTCTCTTATCAATTTCTATTGATTAAAGAGGCCAAGAACCCTGGTTGGTAACAAAGCCATCCCTGGCCATCTTGTATTCAACAATCTTTCAAAATTTTTTCATATCCCCCTTCCTTACTTTATTTTTATCTTTAACACTTATCATTAACATACTCTATGTTTTTAAATTTATCTTGTTTACTTTCTAGCCCCTCTCACTAAAATGTAAGCTCCACAAAAGCTCTCTTTTCTGTTTGGACCACTAATGTAGTTCCCATCCTTAGAACAGTACCTGGCACAGAATAGGTATGTAATAGAAATATTTATTGAAATAATGAATGAATGCATGAGTGTGTGAGTGAATGAAAGTGAAAACTGTTGCCGTAATACTTGAAAATAAAATGACTTGAATTTAACTAAAAACCTGCCACCAAGTCGTTATTTATATTAATCAGTGAATAATGCTTCAAGAATCAAATCTTTGCCAGCATTCTACAAGTGTGCCATGAGAAAAACTATCAGAGTCATAGTGATGCAGATCAATCTTTGCTGTTAATCATAGTTGACAGAGGAGAAAAACAGCCTAAATGTGATTGGTTTCCAGCATATGGTTTCCATTCTCAGCTGGACCCTCCATCTTACTCAAGAAGCCATTCATTTGGCCAGCCATACCCCCAGGCCTGATAGTGCCAAGACTTGTCAATTTCCTCAAGCTTTCTGCCCCAATCCACATTTGCAGAGAAGAGAAGCCATAAGTTATCTTTCTCTTTCATTTTCATACATATTATAGTAAATAGCAAAAAGGGTCACAGCTGTTCACACCTCCCTGTATCCACACCCTTTGCAATGTGAATCTCAAGGTCCTCTCATCAAGAGGTGAAGTCTATTTCCCTACCCCATAAATCTGGACAAATCTTTTGACTCCCTTTGCCCTATAAAATGCAGTTGAAGTGATGCTGTGGAAGTTCCGATCTTGGCCTCAGCAGAATTGAGCGTGCTCTGCTCACTCTCTTGGCTAGCCTACTAGAGGAAAGATACCACATGGAGCAGAGATGAGTCATCCCAACTATGGCCATCCTAGATTGCCCATCTCCCAGCTTCCCTGAGAGCAACAGCTGATACATAAGTGAGCCCAGCTAAGACCAGAAGAAATGCCCATCTGAGCCCAGCCCAAATTGCTGGGCTACAGAATCATGAATGGTTGTTGCTTTAAGTCACTACGTTTGGGGGTGGTGTATTACACACCAAAAACTAAATGATAGATTTATCTAAATCTTTTCCTTTGGTTATCACCCTCCTTTTTTGTCTCAAGTAGCAATGACTCAACTTTTCCAGAGCCTCCTTTGCCTACGTACATTCTGTTCTTTTTCCTGGGTTGCCTTCCCCATCTAGTCTACCTGAGAAACTCATAATAAGACTCAACTCAATACCAGCTTCATAATCTCCCCTCCACCACCTGCCACCCCACTCACCTCTTTGAGCTCACAGCATACACACATAACTCCAACATAGCACTTATTTTTGTGTCTATCTACCCTAGAAGACTATCCATTCCTCGAAGTTTGAGTTTATGCTTTATTCATATCTATAATCTAGTACTTTAACCTAGTGCTTGTCCTATAGGAGATGCTCAGTAAGGTTTCGGTAAATAAACCTTGACTGCTTTGACATCTCTCATTTCTGTCCCCTCTTCTCCATACCTACTACCTCTACCTTCATGACAGCCCTTATCACAACTGACCTGGATAATTTAAACAGAGGCCTCCTTGCTCCCTGGCCTCCCATCTACTCCCATAGCACATTGTAAACACTTTGCACACAGGACCATGATTATTTATCATTTATACAGTATTCTTCCCATAGGACGTTTGGCTCTTTCAAGGTAGAAACCATATAACCTTCATTTTTGTATATCTAACAGCCAATCTAATTTATTAATAAAAGGTAGTTAATTAACAATGAAACCAATTTTAGCAGTGAAAAAAATACTCTGCTTCCCAAAAAACTTTAATTCTACAGAGCTGACTTTTGAATAAGGTATTGATAATAATCAATACAATCAAGAGTGCTGTCTAGACTGAGCCATGCCTGGGAAAAGAAGGAATCAACTCTTGCCTTGGAGGGGTTTTTCTGGAACAATCACTGCTGTCCTGTACTGTCCCACTCTCAGCCCTAAGTGAAGTCTCCCCTACCAACTCATCTACTATGAAGCTTTCAATATTCAAGAATGTGGGGACATCAGTATGAGAGAAATCACTCCATTAACTGTCCCCAAGAGTCGTCAATTAGTGGATTAACATCGATCTGCTCAAAGATTCTTCCCTTGATGTTCAATGTCATATCAACAACTAGTTTGAAGACAGAGAAAGTAGTTTTATCAAATTCATAGATGCCCAAAGCAGGAACGAAGACCTGCTACCTTAAATCCATTCATTCCTTCAGCAAATATTTATTGCATACTTACCTACTATGTGCCAGGACACTAGTCTAGGTAACAGGATATGGCAGAGAACAAAATACACAAGTTATTTTCTTTAATAGAGATAAAGTACAAGATAGACATTAATCGCAGAAACTAATGCATATAATGAATAAGCAAAACTAACACCTTGCCCTGCCACCACTGTGACCAAACACACTACATAGTAAAAAAAAAAAAATTAAAAATTAAATTTTGGAGAGGAGCTTCAAGATGGCGGAAGAGTATGACACGGAGATCACCTTCCTCTCCACAAATACATCAGAAATACATCTACATGGGGAACAACTCCTACAGAACACCTACTGAATGCTGGCAGAGGACCTCAGACCTCCCAAAAGGCAAGGAACTCCCCACGTATCTGGGTAGGGCAAAAGAAAAAAGAGAAAACAGAGATAAAAGAATAGGGACGGCACCACACCTCTGGAAGGGAGCTGTGAAGGAGGAACGGTTTCCACACACTAGAAGCTCCTTCGCGGGCGGAGATGATGGGCGGCAGAGGGGGCAAGCTTCGGAGCCACGGAGGAGAGCACAGCAACAGGGGTGTGGAGGGCACAGGGGAGAGATATCCGCACAGAGGGTCGGTGCCAACCAGCACTCACCAGCCCGAGAGGCTTGTCTGCCCGCCGGGGAAGGTGGGGCTGGGAGCTGAGGCTCGGGCTTCAGAGGTCGGATCCCAGGGAGAGGACTGGGGTTGGCTGTGTGAACACAGCCTGAAGGGGGCTAGTGTGCCAAGGCTAGCCGGGAGAGAGTCGGGGAAAAGGTCTGGAGCGGCAAAAGAGGCAAGAGACATTTTCTTCCCTCTTTGTTTCCTGGTGCGCGAGGAGAGGGGATTAAGAGCGCAGCTTAAAGGAGCTCCAGAGACCTGTGCGAGCCGTGGCTATCAGCGCAGACCCCAGAGACGGGCATAAGACGCTAAGGCTGCTGCTGCTGCCACCAAGAAGCCTGTGTGCGAGCACAGGTCACTATCCACACCTCCCCTCCGCGGGAGCCTGTGCAGCCCGCCACCACCAGGGTCCCTTGATCCAGGGACAACTCCCCCGGGAGAACACACGGCGCGCCTCAGGCTGCTGCAACGTCAAGCCGGCCTCTGCCACCGCAGGCTCGCCCCGCACTCCGTACCCCTCCCTCCCCCCGGCCTGAGTGAGCCAGAGCCCCCGAATCAGCGGCTCCTTTAACCCCATCCTGTCTGAGCGAAGAACAGATGCCCTCCTGCGACCTACACGCAGAGGCGGGGCCAAATCCAAAGCTGAGCCCTGGGAGCTGTGCGAACAAAGATGAGAAAGGGAAATCTCTCCCGGCAGCCTCAGGAGCAGCAGATTAAAGCTCCACAATCAACTTGATGTACTCTGCATCTCTGGACTACATGAATAGACAATGAATCATCCAAAATTGAGGACGTGGACTTTGGGAGCAATGACATATATTTTTTTTTTCCTTTTTCTCTTTTTGGGAGTGTGTATGTGTATGCTTATGTGTGTGATTTTGTCTGTATAGCTTTGCTTTTACCATTTATCCTAGGGTTCTGTCTGTCCATTTTGTGTGTGTGGGTGTGTGTGTGTTTGTTATTTTAGTATAGTTTTTAGCACTTGTTATCATTTGTGGATTTGTTTCTTGGTTTCGTTGCTCTCCGTTATTTCTTTTTATTTTTTATTACTTTGTTAAAATTTTTTTTAATTATTTTTTAATAACTTTATTTTATTTTATCTTCTTCTTTCTTTCTTTCTTTTTTTCCTCCCTTTTATTCTGAGCCATGTGGATGACAGGCTGTTGGTGCTCCAGCCAGGCCTCAGGGCTGTGCCTCTGAGGTGGGAGAGCCAAGTTCAGGACACTGCTCCACAAAACACGACACAGCTCCACATAATATCAAATGGTGAAAATCTCCCAGAGATCTCCATCTCAATGCCAAGACCGAGCTCCACTCAATGACCAGCAAGCTACAGTGCTGGACACCCTATGCCAAACAACTAGCAAGACAGGAGGAACACAACCCCATCCACTAGCAGACGGGATGCCTAAAATCATAACAAGGCCACAGACACCCCAAAACACACCACCAGATGCAGACCTTCCTACCAGAAAGACAAGATCCAGCCTCATCCAACAGAACACAGGCACTGGTCCCCTCCACCAGAAAGCCTACACAACCCACTGAACCAACCTTAGCCACTGGGGACAGACACCAAAAACAACGGGAACTACGAACCTTAAGCCTGTGTAAAGGAGACCCTAAACACAGTAAGTTAAGTAAACTGAGAACACAGAGAAACTCACAGCAGATGAAAGAGCAAGGCAAAAACCCACCAGACCTACCAAATGAAGTGGAAATAGGCAGTCTACCTGAAAAAGAATTCAGAATAATGATAGTAAAGATGATCCAAAGTCCTGGAAATAGGATGGAGAAAATAAAAGAAACATTTAACAAGGACCTAGAAGAACTAAAGAGCAAGCAAACACTGATTAACAACACAAGAAATGAAGTTAAAATTTCTCTAGAAGGGATCAATAGCAGAATAACTGAGGCAAAAAAATAGATAAGTGACCTGGAAGATAAAACAGTGGAAATAACTATTGCAGAGCAGAATATGTAAAGTAGCAGGATACAAAATTAATGAACAGAAATCTCATGCATTCTTATACATTAATGATGAAAAATCTGAAAGTGAAATTAAGAAAACACTCCCATTTACCATTGCAACAAAAAGAATAAAATATCTAGGAATAAACCTACCTAAGGAGACAAAAGACTTGTATGCAGAAAATTATAAGACACTAATGAAAGAAATTAAAGATGATACAAACAGATGGAGAGATATACCATGTTCTTGGATTGGAAGAATCAACATTGTGAAAATGACTATACTACCCAAAGCAATCTACAGATTCAATGCAATCCCTATCAAACTACCACTGACATTTTTCACAGAACTAGAACAAAAAATTGCACAATTTGTATGGAAACACAAAAGACCCTGAATAGCCAAAGCAATCTTCAGAAAGAAAAATGGAGCTGGAGGAATCAGGCTCCCTGAATTCAGACTATACTACAAAGCTACAGTAATCAAGACAGTATGGTACTGGCACAAAAACAAAAATATAGGTCAATGGAACAGGATAGGAAGCCCAGAGATTAACCTACATACATATGGTCACCTTATTTTGATAAAGGAGGCAAGAATATACAGTGGAGAAAAGACAGCCTCTTCAATAAGTGGTGCTGGGGAAACTGGACAGCTACATGTAAAAGAATGAAATTAGGACACTCCCTATCACCACACACAAAAATAAACTCAAAGTGGATGAAAGACCTAAATGTAAAGCCAGACACTATAAAATGCTTAGAGGAAAACATAGGCAGAACACTCTATGACATAAATCACAGCAAGATCCTTTTTTGACCCACCTCCTAGAGAAATGGAAATAAAAACAAAAGAAAACAAATGGGACGTAATGAAACTTAAAAGCTTTTGCACAGCAAAGGAAACCATAAACAAGATGAAAAGACAACCCTCAGAATGGGAGAAAATATTTGCAAATGAAGCAACTGACAAAGGATTAATCTCCAAAATTTACAAGCAGCTCATGCAGCTCAGTATCAAAAAAACAAACAACCCAATCCAAAAATGAGCAGAAAACCTAAATAGACATTTCTCCAAAGAAGATACACAGATTGCCAACAAACACATGAAACAATGCTCAACATCATTAATCATGCAAATCAAATCAAAACTACATTTGATTTGAAATGCAACTCAAAACTACAATGAGATATCATCTCTGCACAGGGAGATCAACTCGGTGCTTTGTGACCACCTAGAGGGGTGGGATAGGGATGGTGGGAGGGAGAGAGATGCAAGAGGAAAGAGATATGGGTACATAAGTATATGTATAACTGATTCACTTTGTTATAAAGCAGAAACTAACACACCGTTTTAAAGCAATTATACTCCAATAAAGATGTTTTAAAAATTGAATTTTTTAAAAAGCATTTTACATCTGGAGGTAAACTTTAAAAACAGAATATCCTATCAAACATTAACCCTCAGAATAAATGAGACCTTGAGCCCTTTCCCAAAAATTGCTAACTAAAGAGTGAACATGTTGACCCCTGACTTTTGCAATACCAGCATCTACAGATATTAGACAATCCTACAGATAAATTTTTAAATCTTATCAGTCGTGATTTATTCATACCTTCTTCAGTTAATATTAAGACACAGAGAAAGTACAATTATTGCATATGAGACAGAATGTATGCACACATCACAGGAAAATAAATTTACATAAAACTTCTCCATTTTCACAGATATAATAATTACGTGAGAAAACTGCCACTGTTTCCCATCATGAACAGCTAACCAGTGATAACCTTGAAGGGCTTTTTTTCTTAAATACTTGCTGTGTCATTTACTTGGAAAGCCAATTCTGAAGGCTGGTCTTCCTTGCAAAATATTCCAAGTAAAGGTCCTTTTCTTTTCTTATTGCTTTTATTTCTGAGTTTTTCTTTCACCCACTGGGGCTTAATTAGCTGTGTTACCTGATGAATATACAACTCAGACCTCTTTCATCCAGGCTTGACTTTCTCAGCTCCTGAAGTAAAAGCCTATGGGGATGTACCTTTTACTCCCAATGACTCAATTTCTCTTTCTAACCATTTGTCTCTTGCCTCCTGGAGTAAGTCTGGCTCTTAGCCAGGTCTGGTTCTGTTTTGCACATGACTACTGTTTCATTTCCTCTGTAAGTAGCAATGGTATCAGGAGACAGGTTTCTATTCTATGCTCTGACCATCTGGTTTCCACTGGGTGGCAGGCAACAGGGAGTCTGCTGTTCTTCTTATCCTTTACCCTTTTATTTATCAGCTGTCTTGAGAAATTCTGATGTGTCCTGGCCTTGGAACAACTGTCCCTTTGCCACCGAGTCATGAAACTCTACTTTACTCAGGTCACTGGGTGGTCTCAACAACAGTGTGGAGAACTCACTCATGTCCCATCCTGAACCACAGATTACACATTTTAATTTCCAACTATCAGTAAAATCTTCATGCTATTTGGCCTATCAACTATGAGCTCAAATCACTCCAAATAAAAATAGAGAAAAGTTCTGTGCCCCACTGAAACAGAGACTCATGCCTGGGTCAAGGAACATGACAGCGAAGGCAGTTTTGACATGCATCGTGTCGCCCCCTGCTGGACGCAAAGTGCTGCAACTGACTGGTGAGGGTTTCCTTGTTTTGGGGGGTTTTTTTTTATACAGCAAGTTCTTATTAGTCATCAGTTTTATACACATCAGTGTATACATGTCAATCCCAATCTCCCAATTCACCACACCACCACCACCACCACCATCCCTGCGGCTTTCCCCCCTTGGTGTCCATACATTTGTTCTCTACATCTGTGTCTCAATTTCTGCACTGCAAAGCGGTTCATCTATACCATTTTTCTAGGTTCCACATATATGCGATAATATACGATATTTGTTTTTCTCTTTCTGACTTACTTCACTCTGTATGACAGTCTCTAGATCCATCCACGTCTCAACAAATGACCCAATTTTGTTCATTTTATGGCTGAGTAATATTCCATTATATATATGTACCACATCTTCTTTATCCATTCGTCTGTCAATGGGCATTTAGGTTGCTTCCGTGACCTGGCTATTGTAAATAGTGCTGCAATGAACACTGGGGTGCATGTGTCTTTTTGAATTGTGGTTTTCTCTGGGTATATGCCCAGTAGTGGGATTGCTGGATCATACGGTAATTCTATTTTTAGTTTTTTAAGGAACCTCCATACTGTTCTCCATAGTGGTTGTATCAGTTTACATTCTCACCAACAGTGTAAGAGGGTTCCCTTTTCTCCACACCCTCTCCAGCATTTGTTGTTTGTAGATTTTCTGATGAAGGTCATTCTAACTAGTGTGAGGTGATACCTCATTGTAGTTTTGATTTGCATTTCTCTCATCATTAGTGATGTTGAGCAGTACTTTTCATGTGCTTCTTAGCCATCTATACATCTTCTTTGGAGAAATGTCTATATAGGTCTTCTGCCCATTTTTGGATTGGGTTGTTTGTTTTTTTAATATTGAGCTGCATGAGCTGTTTATATATTTTGGAGATTAATCCTTTGTCCGTTGATTCGTTTGCAAATATTTTCTGCCATTCTGAGGGTTGTCTTTTCGACTTGTTTATGGTTTCCTTTTTTGTGCAAAAGCTTTTAAGTTTCATTACGTCCCATTTGTTTATTTTTGTTTTTATTTCCATTACTCTATGAGGTGGATCAAAAAAGATCTTGCTGTGATTTATGTCAAAGAGTGTTCTTCCTATATTTTCCTCTAAGAGTTTTACAGTGTCTGGCCTTACATTTAGGTCTCTAATCCATTTTGAGTTTATTTTTGTGTATGGTGTTAGGGAGTGTTCTAATTTCGTTCTTTTACATGTAGCTGTCCAGTTTCCCCAGCACCACTTACTGAAGTGATTGTCTTTTCTCCATTGTATATCCTTGCCTCCTTTGTCATAGATTAGTTGACCATAGGTGCGTAGGTTTACCTCTGGGTTTTTTATCTTGTTCCATTGATCTATGTTTCTGTTTTTGTGCCAGTACCACGTTGTCTTGATGACTGTAGCTTTGTAGTATAGTCTGAAGTCATAGGGATTGCACTGAATCTGTAGGTTGCTTTGAGTAGTATAGTCATTTTCACAATATTGATTCTTCCAATCCAAGAACATGGTATATCTCTCCATCTGTTTGTATTGTGTTTAATTTCTTTCATCACTGTCTTGTAGATTTCTGCATACAGATCTTTCATCGCCTTAGGTAGGTTTATTCCTAGGTATTTTATTCTTTTTGTCACAATGGTAAATGGGAGTGTTTCCTTAATTTCTCTTTCAGATTCTTCATCATTAGTGTATAGGAATGCAAGAGATTTCTGTGCATTAATTTTGTATCCTGCTACTTTACCAAATTCATTGATTAGCTCTAGTAGTTTTCTGGTAGCATCTTTAGGATTCTCTTTGTCCAGTACCATGCCATCTGCAAACAGTGACAGTTTTACTTCTTCTTTTACAATTTGTATTCCTTTTATTTCTTTTTCTTCTCTGATTGCCAAGGATAGGACTTCCAATACTATGTTGAATAATAGCAGTGAGAGTGGATATCCTTCTCTTATTCCTGATCTTAGAGGAAATGGTTTCAGTTTTTCACCATTGAGAATGTTGTTTGCTATGGGTTTGTCATATATGGCCTGTATTATGTTGAGGTAGGTTCCCTCTATGTCCACTTTCTGGAGAGTTTTTATCATAAATGGGTGTTGAATTTTGTCAAAAGCTTTTTCTGCATCTATTGAGATGATCATATGGTTTTTATTCTTCAATTTGTTATTATGGTGTATCACATTGATTGATTTGCGTATATTGAAGAATCCTTGCAAACCTGGGATAAATCCCACTTGATCATGGTGTATGATCCTTTTAATGTGCTGTTGGTTTCTGTTTGCTAGTATTTTATTGAGGATTTTTGCATCTATGTTCATCAGTGATATTGGCCTGTAATTTTCTTTTTTTGTAGTATCTTTGTCTGGTTTTGGTATCAGGGTGATGGTGGCCTCATAGAATGAGTTTGGAAGTGTTCCTTCCTCTGCAATATTTGGAAGAGTTTGAGAAGAATGGGTGTTAGCTCTTCTCTAAATGTTTGATAGAATTTACCTGTGAAGCTATCTGGTCCTGGACTTTTGTTGGAAGATTTTTTGTTTGTTTGTTTTTCGCAGTACGTTTGCTACATCCCATAGGTTTTGGATTGTTGTGTTTTCATTGTCATTTGTCTCTAGGTATTTTTTAATAAATTTACTTATTTTATTTATTTATTTTTGTCTGCATTGGGTCTTCATTGCTGTGCGTGGACTTTCTCTAGTTGCAGCGAGTGGGGTCTACTCTTTGTTGCGGTGTGCTGGCTTCTCATTGCAGTGGCTTCTCTTATTGCGGAGCACGGGCTCTAGGTGTGTGGGCTTCAGTTGTTGTGGTACGTGGGCTCAGTAGTTGTGGCTCGTAGGCTCCAGAGCGCAGGCTCTGTAGTTGTGGTGCACAAGCTTAGTTGCTCCACAGCATGTGGGATCTTCCCAGACCAGGGCTCGAACCCATGTCCCCTGCTTGGCAAGCGGATTCTTAACCACTGTGCCACTAGGGAAATCCTTATCTCTCGATCTTTGCCTCCATTGTTTTTCCAAGGTTCTGGATCATCTTCACTATCATTATTCTGAATTCTTTTTCTGGAAGGTTGCCTATCTCCACTTCATTTAGTTGTTTTTCTGGGGTTTTATCTTGTTTCATCATCTGGTACATAGCCCTCTGACTTTTCATCTTGTCTCTCTTTCTGTGAATGTGGTTTTTGTTCCACAGGCTGCAGGATTGTAGTTCTTTTTGCTTCTGCTGACTGGTGAGTTTTTGCTGAGACCTGATAAACTGGGCTTTGTGTTTACTTCTGACTCATGTCTGAGGCTGCTGTTCTCTGTGTGTCTGTGCCCTTTCCCCTATCCTCAAAAGAAGATAATTAAACTTTAACAATGGAGCAGGATAGACTGTGGGAGAATAAGGGTGGAAGCAGAGAGGACAGTGGGGCTAACACATTAGTGCAGGCGAGAGATGGCAGAGGCTTAGACTAGACTAATAATGGAAATGCATGAGAAATAACTGCATCCAATATATTTTAAAGGCTGAGTTGACCAACTTTGCATGTGGAATGGACATGAAGGATGAAAAGAATTACAAAGCCAAGAATGACCCCAAGATTTTTGATAGATGACAGAACAGAAACTCAGAATTAGCTTGACGATTCAGAAAAATGGAACGTAATAGGGATATGTAAACCCAGCTCTTGAGTTTAGAAATTCAACTGCAAAAATGCAAGATACAGGAAAACGGGCCTTAACGGAGTCTGTGAGAAAACGACCTAGGGGGTCTTAGTGGAATGTAAGTTCAGAGTGATTCACTTTACAATCAAAAGAGGCTACAACTGGGGCTTCCCTGGTGGCGCAGTGGTTGAGAGTCCACCTGCTGATGCAGGGGACAAGTTTCGTGTCCCGGTCCAAGAGGATCTCACATGCCGCGGAGCGGCTGGGCGCGTGAGCCATGGCCGCTGAGCCTGCGCGTCTGGAGCCTGTGCTCCACAACAGGAGAGGCCACAACAGTGAGAGGCCCGCGTACCACAAAAAAAAAAAAAAGAGGCTACAACTTAAAATATAGCAACTACAAGGATGTCACAAAGAAAGAAAACTACAGGCCAATATTTATATATATATATAGCAACTGAAGTGCAGTGCCTGATTTGAGGGAGATGATGCTTTCAGTATATTCCACACTAAGCAGTTCACATCTAAAATCCTTTCCACCAACAAGGACCTACCTAGTAGCACAGGGAACGATACTCAATAGTTTATAACCTAAAGGGAAAAGAATCTGAAAGCAAATAGATATAGATATGGATACAGATATAGATATAGATAACTGAATTACTGTGCTGTACACCTGAAACTAACACAACATTGTAAATCAACTATACTACCATTAAAAAAAAAACAAAGAAAAGGAAATTGAATCACACACACACACAAGTAAATACATATATACATTAAATAAAATAAAATTGCTTCCAATGCTAAGATTCATAAATCTTTAAATCCATCACCTAGGAGAAGCAACATGTACTTGTAGTGGTCTCCATGTGTGACATGTATACAGGAAGTAATCACAGACAAATCTACATTTTTAAATACTAAATGATAAGCCACAATACCATCTACTGTGTGCTAAGTACCTCACTAGCATGCCTTATGTACATGATTGCTGGGCTTTCTCGGTGATTCATTCCTAACATAAGAGGAAGCCGTCCACGCATCCACAATGAGCACCTTATTTGTCTTTGGAGTGTCTTTTTATGAATAGGCATGGAGGTCAGAAGAAGAGTAGCATTGCCCAACATGTGGGGTGGGGGGGGTGTATGTGTGTGTGTTGCAGGAGCAACAAAAGCACGAGAGCAGTCGACCAAGTCAAAAGACTTGAGTTCTGGGTGGGTCTCAGGCTTCAACTTTCCACACGACTTCAGGCAAGTGTCCTTTGCCTGCATTGCAGTGTCCTGAGCTGTAATGGAGCAAATAATGGCAGCCTCTGTGCCCACTGAAAAGAGAGCCTCTCAAGACAAATGGGGTGTCCTACAATCAACAGCCACCTACGGAGTAGTTGCAGAGTAGTAGTTGCAGACAGTATAATTAAGCCCTTAGGAGAAAAATGTGCTCCAAGTTCTCCAGAGAGAAAAGGGACAGAGGAAAAGTAAATGAGAAAGTGAAAAGGACAGTGGGCATGAACAAAAGTTCCTCCCTGGGAGATAGTTTAAGAAGCAAATCTCTCCAGAAACATCCATCCAAGGTACCAGAGCTTTTAAGCACACTAGCCAGTAATGGAGTGCAAGAGAGGTCACTACCAGAGATGAATGTGGTGTTCATTGAACAGCAGAAATGGATGGCTTGTGTAACAGGAACAGTTGGTTCTGCCAGGGTGGTGTCTCCCCTGTCCTTCCCGCAGTTTATACTGCTGTGTGTAATGTCGTGGGACAAAGATCAAAGAAGGAAATGACAACCACATGGGTAGCACAGGAAGGCTATGACATAAAACAAAAGTACTTAAGGCAGCTTCAGGTAAATTAGCGTTAATTCTCAGTTACCCCAACACCCATTACAGACCCTTCCAGACAACATCACACCAACTGAAAAACACTCTCTTTTGTATTTTTCTCCAGACTGTGGACATTTAATGCCCACATAAGAAGAAAGAGCCTTGGGCTTCCCTGGTGGCGCAGTGGTTGGGAGTCCGCCTGCCGATGTAGGGGACACGGGTTTGCGCCCCGGTCTGGGAGGTTCCCACGTGCCGCGGAGCGGCTGAGCACGTGAGCCATGGCCGCTGGGCATGTGCGTCCGGAGCCTGTGCTCTGCAACGGGAGAGGCCACAACGGTGAGAGGCCCGCGTATCGCAAAAAAAAGAAAAAAAAATTTAAAAAAAGAAGAAAGAGACTTAAAACATAAGAACCCAGAAAACCAAAACCACTCTTCCTTTTAAGCAATTCCAAACTAGATCCACGAAAAACTATCTGGTCCACTGGTTTTAGGCTGAAAAGTTTGGCTGGCTGAAAACTATACTGTTTTACAACTAAAAGGAACACAAGAATTCAGAAATCTGGCAGAATATAAGGTTTCTGCATTACCATTTTAAAGCAATATTACTTTTTTTGAAGATAGATATTTTATCTCTAAATGGCTGGACATGACCTTTACAAGTGTGTGGTTTCTGTTGGCTGCTTAAAAAAAAAACAAAAAAAAACAAAAAAGTCACTCCTGCTTCTCATTCTCTTGTATCTGTTAATCACTTTTTCTCTTTACATACTACATAATCAATAGGGACATGTCCATTGCCCTTCTAGCTGATTTCTATTATTTCTCATTACAGCCTTTGTTCCAATTCCCTGCTTCCCACCTGGTATTAAATATTTAGACACTGAGTCTAAACCATCGTATTCCTGCCACTGTCAGGGTGAGCATCCTATAGTTGTGTAATCAATTAGCCTGGCATCTGATCTCTGTTTCAAGTGTTTTCTTAGAGGAAATTTGATTATGATTAATATCTTTTCATGACTCTGAAATTATATAGGCATGATTCCTTACTCAATCATACTTGTTAAAAATCATAAATCAATTTCTTTTATTCCCTCTAGATTTGAGGAGACCATTCTAATTCTGACTGAATTTTAACAATGTAAAAAGTCCAGTAGACATTAGATGAATATAATTCTTTTTTCTTTCACTGGAAAACCCTTTCAGTAAAATCTTTGTGGTTGGGGAACAAAGCCCGAAATCTGTGATGTTACATGTTAACGTCATGTTATATGTTTTTTACATGTTATATCATTTTGTGTAGTAGAATACCAAAGGTTATGGTTTATTTTTTATTAGCCAGTTTTGTTTCTAACCTAGTAAACTTACTTCAGCATATTATTCTTCAAATTCTTCTTTGAACCTCCTTTACCTATCCTGCTGCTTGCCTTATTAATAAATTAAATAAATGTTTGACACATATTCTTTATCTGTATGATAGTCACATTTTAATTTCTTTGAAAACTATACTTTGACATCTACCCCTACTTTCTTTCCAAGCCTTTCCAAGGATAGCCATGTAACATGACTCCAGTCAATCAGATACAAATAGAAGTCTGATTGGAGTTTCTGGAAAAGTTTTTGCTCCCCTGATAAAGAAGATAGTTGTTGCTGGCATTACCTCCCTTTTCTCGCCTTTCTGCCTTGATTTCCAATCTGATTTCTTGAGTTGGGGCAAGAGGTAAAAAGAACAAAGGAAAGGCTAAGAGACTCTGAGACATGCCAGCTTGACATCACTGAGCCTATGAAACAAGAGCGGCAGCCATCAACTTCCAAATTTCCTATCTGAGAAAAATAAACACCCATTTGTTCAACCTATTGCAAGTCAGGTTTCTTCTTGCCTTCAACCAAACACAGGTGTAGCTGACACAGTTCCTTAGCTTCTTCTAGGCTCTTGATTTTGTAGCAAGTTCTACTCAGCCTAAAGCTGGCACTACAAAAGAGCACACTTTTCAACAGAGATCATGACGCAGGCTTGGCAATGCTTTACAGCAGTTTCTAAAAACAAATGGATAGTTTCTCCATGTGTGATGAAAACAAGTAACAAGCTGCCTGCAGCCTTCAGCCCCATCCCCTCACCCCCACCCCAAACACCAAAGCTGGTGAATCACAAACTAAGGAGACCGCTTCTTCCAACATCATTTCTTCCTAAGGGTTTGAAGACCAGAGGAGCTCCCGGGCACACGACAGCAAATGGAAGTGGCCACAGTGACCCTGCAGTGCCTGGGGCTCTCCTTCCCATCCCCTCCCACACTCCGTGACTGACCTGGATTTAGACCTGGCCTCCTCCCCCTGTCACATTACCAGAGAGGAGAGCCCCAGGGGAACATGAGTTGACAAGCAAAAATAACTAGACTCCGAGGGGTACTCAATGCATGACTAGGCTCAACTCAAACCTTCGACCTAAACTTTGCTTTCTTCTCACACTTGGGCGCCTAAGAATTTTTCTCCACATCTGCTTGCCGTGTGCTCAAGGCTTATGCCTGGATTCTCATCACAAGAAGAGTGCCAATTCCTTTTTATGTATCTCTTCTAAATAAGGAACATGTACTTTATATGTATCCATTAAAAAGTCTCACATGGCCTACAGAGAGATCTGAGGCAGTCCGCTCTCTGGCAAAGAAAGAAAGAAAAGAAGGGAGGGAGGGAAGGAAGGAAGGAAAAAGGATGGGAGGAAGAAAGGGAAGATTTCTAGATGGAAACAGGAAAGGACACACACACACACACACACACACACACACACACACACACACGTCTATTCCCTTATTCCCTTTTAGTACTCTCACTCTTAGAAAAAAGTCAACTCTTCTCCATGTAAAAACTCATTACTCGGAGAAACAAAATGATCTACACAAATTGCCTATTTCTTAAGATTTCCCTAAAGATTCCACAGCCCTCAGTCATCCCCTGTGAGACGGCTCCTGTAGATCTCTCTCAGGATAGGACACAAGCCTATTATACAGGCTTCCAATATCACTTCTGCCTCTTAAAATGATAGTGGTTATGTCTTCTTTCTTTTCTTTTTTTTTTTCTTTTCCTCCTTTCTTTCTTTTTGACTCAAATGTCTATATGGTCACTGCCATTCCCTTACCCTTCCAATCCCCCATTCCCTCCACGCTTCTTTTCTTGATTTTCTTTCTTCCTGACTCTTTCTACCACATGTGAAAAGGAGTGGGCGGATGGGAGAAAGTGAGAAAAGAAAATAACACGGAACAGTAGAGAAGCAATAATATACTAACATGAACCTTGTCTGAGAACACCCTTCAGTTTTAGGGCACAGCCAGATTATCTGTGAATTGAAAGCACTTTGCCTGAAGCCCTGGCTACTTGGCATTTGAGCCTGGATAGCCCAGGGGCCACCCCTGCAGGTCCTGTAGGAAATACTGCCACCCAATTGTTTCTTCTCTGTAAAGTTATCTCCCTCAGGATTGGATCTCATTAAGTCACTGGCCATTTTTTAACTGTCTTCTGATCTGAGTAACTAAACCCATGGATGGCCCTAACAGGATCTTTCCATAGTTGATCAACCAGAAAGGCTGAAAAATGACCTTTGCAACCATTCCTCTGCTCCAGAAAAAGCAAGAATGTAATGGGATGCACCTTTTCAGATGAGGTTACTTCTGTGACAGTCATTCCTCAGAATAGAAGAAGGCAGCCAAGGAGGGTCTGGTGCTGAGGAGACCTTAGGTTAAAGTGGCCACATTTCCTGCTCCTCCCAACATAGCTCTTCAACGGGCTCCAACTTCAGAGAGCACAAGACTATCAGACACATTTTCTCATAGGTGAAAAGAGGGATTTAGAATTCCCTTTTTTTTTAAGTTTCTTCAAATTGTATTTTTCTATACCGATGTATTTTTGATAGTGATTTACCATTTTTACCTGATTACATAAAATTTTTGTTCTAGAAGTAACTACAAGGGCTTCCCTGGTGGCACAGTGGTTGGGAGTCCGCCTGCCGATGCAGGGGACACAGGTTCGTGCCCCAGTCCAGGAAGATCCCACATGCTGCGGAGCAGCTGGGCCCATGAGCCATGGCCGCTGAGCCTGCACGTCCGGAGCCTGTGCTCCGCAACAGGAGAGGCTGCAACAGTGAGAGGTCCGCGTACCGCAAAAAAAATAGAAGTAACTACAAAACACACCCCAGAGCTAAATGGAAGTTGCCTGGGTCCTCTGCCATTTGGGATTATTCATGCTACTGACCTCCCATTAAGGGGGTAAGTGAAGTGAAGGCTACTTGCGATGGTGACGCCAACCCTAACCCTCTCACGGCTTCTTGTTGTTTTAGGAACCTATGGGCTTTGGGGGAAACGGATCCTATTCAAGCAAAAAAAGCAAAACCCTTTTGCAAGGATAATTATTTTGTCCAACCCTCATTTTGCACAAGTCTTTCTCAGAACTGACATTTCCCTGAGAGTGGCAAAGTTTTCAGCTCAATGTCAAGTGCAGTGAAGCCTTCTATTTTCCTTAAAGCAAAAAGGTTTCAAATGTATTTTACCATCCTGACAGCAGTGACAAATGGGACTTCAACTCAAATGAATTACAGATGGGCTTTCTGAACCACATAAAACTCTATGCAAATAGAGAACCAACAACATTTTTTTTTTGAAATGTCAGAAATACGCAAAGGATTTTTTTGACATTTGTTTAAAAAATCAATTACTAGCTCCCTTCTCTTCATTACTTTTTTCATTTATTAATGGTAGAGTGATGCAGGATGCAGGGCAAGAAAGAGAGAGGGAGAAGCCAAAGTCAGGAAAACAAGAGGTTCCTTGACCAGCTGACGGTGCCAAGTCAACAGCATGGTCGGCAAGCAAATGCCTCAGACCTGCTGCTCGTCTGAGGAATGGATAAACAGAGGTCAGCAAACTTTTTCTGCAAAGGGCCAGATAATAAATATTTTAGGCTTTGTGGGCAATAGAGTCTCAGCTGCAATTACTCAACTCTGTAGCGTGAAAGCAGCCAGAACACTATGTAAATGAGTGGGTGTGGCCATGTCAAATAAAACATTTTTATAAAAAATAGGGAGGTGGCCAGATTTGCCCCACAGGCCAGATTTGCAGACCTCTGAATTATGATATGACTGGCATTTTTAAAAAATAGTGCTTGGTGGCACATGAAAAGATGCTCAACATCGCTAATCATCAGGGAAAAGCAAATCAAAACTGCAATGAGATATCACCTCACACCTTTCAGAATGGCTGTCATCAAAAAGAATAACAAATAACAGGGACTTCCCTGGTGGCTGAGTGGTTAAGACTCTCAATGCAGGGGGCCCAGGGTTTGACCCCTGCTCAGGGAACTAGATCCCACATGCATGCCGCAACTAAGAGTTTGCATCCCATAACTAAGGAGGCAGCGAGACACAACACAGGAGCCCGCCTGCTGCCACTAAGACCTGACTCAACCAAATAAATAAAAATTTTTTTAAAAGAATAACAAATAACAAATGTTGGTGTGGATGTGGAGAAAAGGGAGCCCTCGAACACTGTTGGTGGGAATGTAAATTGGTGTGGCCACTGTGGAAAATAGTATGTAGGTTTCTCAAAAAACTGAAAATAGAACTACCATATGACCCAGCAATTCCACTCCTGGGTATATATCTGAAAAAAACAAAAACGCTAATTCAAAAAGATACATGCATCCTGATGCATTATTTACAATTGCCAAGATATGGAAGCAACCTAAGTGTGTCCACCAACAGATGAATGGATAAAGAAGATGTGATATATATATACATAATGGAATATTACTCAGCCATGAAAAGAATGAGGTTTTGCCACTGGCAGCTACATGGATGGACTTGGAGGGCATTACACTGAGTGAAACAAGTCAGACAGAGAAATACTGTATGACATCACTTATATATGGAATCTAAAAAAACACAGCAAACCAGTGAATATAACAAAAAACAAGCACACTCATAGATATAGAGAATAAACTAATGGTTACCTGTGGGGAGTGGGGTGTGCAATATGGGGGGGAGAGTGGGAGGTACACACTATTGGGTGTAGATAGGCTACAAGGATACATTGTACAACATGGGGGATATAGCCAATATTTTGCAATAACTGTAAATGGAGTGGTGTAAGCTTTAAAATTTATATAAAAAGTAAAAAACAAAAAGAAAGCAGTTTTTAAATAGTGCTTGGCAAGGAGAAGGGGATCACAAAACTTCATCCTCCAGGAGCTTCTACTGGCAATGGAGCTGGTACAGGTGTGGAGGCCTCCAGTGGGTCCAGGCATTAACCTTTTTATTATTGGATTGTGGGGAGAAGGGGCTTCCAGATGAGGGACTGGAAGGGCTGTCAGGAACTTCAGGGCAGCAGCCAACTCAACATGTATAAAAAGTTCACCAATATTTTACCAACAGACAGGGCCATGCCAGGGGTACCAGCTAACAGCCTGTGTATAGCCTGGATTCCTGCATCAAGACACCACTCCAAGAAAAAGATTAAGAAAAAAAATTAAAGCCTTTCAAAAATGTGAGATTTGTTCATCTCCTCCCATACACAAAAAGAGCTCAAACAAAAATAACTGTATTCATTTACAAGCAGAAAAGTGTAAAAACCGTAAGAAGACAATACAGTTAGTAAGTTCCAAGGTCATTTTAAAGTAGGAAGAGGGAGCGGGTGCAGGGAAATGCTTCCTCTGATCCGGCTCTCTCTCATTACCTGGCTCCGTTGCTCAATAACTGCGTTAGCACTGAGGACACGGAGATCACCATGGCTCTGTGGCCCTCTGGTGGGTGGGGATGCCATAGAAACAGTGCTCTGAGGAAAACTACACCAGAGGAAGAAACTGTCTTTGGAGCATCCCCCCACCCCAGGTGCTCAGAACCCCCCTCATTTACTCCTACTCCCCCAAGCACACTCATACACACATGTATCAGCTAAGCTCTGCTTCCCCCACTAAGCCCCCACCTCGCTCCCATTAAAAAGTTACTAGCCTGGGAATTCCCTGGCAGCGGTTAGGACTCACCGCTTTCACGGCCGAGGGCGCGGGTTCCATCCCTGGTTGGGGATCCCGCAAGCAGCGGGGCCAAAAAAATGTTTTAAATAATTCAGGCTATAGTGTTCATGAGTAACAACAGCTGCCTGTCCTTTACCTCTCAGAGGTTTGAGAATTTTTAAAAAGGGGATCTGGAATGAGCAATTCCTTGACCCAAAAGAAAGATTCTGTAACAGGAAGAGGACAAGCAGATATTTTTAGTCAGGGAGCCCTCTCCTTCTGAAAACCTGCTACCTTGATGACTGCCAATCCTTTCCTTGAAAAAGTAGACTCCAGCTACAGCTCATGATGACAGAAAGTCTGAATTTTTGTTTAATTGAAGGCTTTGTCTTGATAGCCAGATGCCCAGAACATCAGGAAGTTTGGAACAAGGTGTATCCTGCATACACATCCCCAACCACTTCTCCAGGGCTGTGCATGGTGTTCCACTATGAACTTGGAGACTTGTTACAGAGCTGGGATCGTGCAGCTTGGGCCGGGGGTGGGGTGTAGTAAGAGATGTCGTCTCAGTGGCTCCTGGCCCATCGCCGGGGAGCCCTGGCCTTACTGATCCCTCTCCTACCTCTGGGGCAGGGAGAACACACCTCTGGAAGTTAAGCCGCCCTTTGTGGAGTTCAGCTTGGGCCAACAGGCAGCCAGGCAGGTTCCTTTACAGCAATAGTACCCAAATCTTCAAAAAATAATGTCAGAGCCAAAGCACATGGCTTCTAAGTCACAAAAGGAAGATTGAGTCTGTGACCTCCAGTTCCCAGACCCACAGCCCTCGTGCTCTATCCTCATCAGCCCAACCTTGGTCTTTATTTATTTATTTTTATTATTTTTTTTTTGCGGTACGTGGGCCTCTCACTGTTGTGGCCTCTCCCATTGCGGAGCACAGGCTCCAGACGCGCAGGCTCAGCGGCCATGGCTCACGGGCCCAGCCGCTCCGCGGCATGTGGGATCTTCCCGGACCAGGGCACGACCCCGCGTCCCCTGCATCGGCAGGCGGACTCTCAACCACTGCGCCACCAGGGAAGCCACAACCTTAGTCTTTAAGCATACAAGCTGCATCTCTTAAAAGTGTTTAGCCATCAGCCTACCCCATCTAATCAGAAGAAGGAATTCTAAGCCCCTGGCTCCATGCACTCCACAGCAATGACCTTGGAGGCACCCAGAGAGCATGTGTTTCTAGGGCCTTATTTCCTGGCAAATGCAATGACAGCCTCCTAGTTTGGGCTCATAAAATCCTCACCAAAAACTCTTTTTCTGACCTTACCTGAAACGCGGTTGAGTGATTTTAAAGCGTTGTGCAAAGCTTTTTCACAGAACCATTTAGTTTAGCTAAAGGGATGGAGGTGGGGAGAGAGGTGCCTTTGCATTTCAAGCCACGGGAGAGCAGCACAGAAGCCTCCGTCAGCAGTGGGAATTAGACAACTGGCTTCCCAGCCCAGCACTAAAACTGCGGAGGAGGCCAGGGTCAAGACTGCAGCCCATGATAAAGTATGATAATCGCCACCATAGGCAAGAGGATCTTTTGCTAATTAAACTCTCCTTTACCTCCTGGGAGAAGTCCTGCCCAGGCAAGAGCCCCTGGAGCAAGTGAGCTGAGAGACAGAGAGAAAGAACTGTGAAAGAAAAATAACCACATGAATGGGATCTCTGGCTCCGAGGAGGAAATGACGGAGGCGGAAAGGAGGGTCTCCTGTGAGAGGCACACACACCCAAAGGCAGCTCTGCAGTCCCAGCGGCAGCCTCACACAGCTTCAGCATTGCCTTGGCCTCCAAATCTTGAGGCTCTGTACACAAAAGCACGTGAAAGTGCTAATGAACACAGTTATTGCTGGGATTCAGCACAGTCGCCCACTATAGCCAAAACCCGTGCATTAGGCATGAAGCTTCTTTGGGTCACATCTCCAATTGGTAGCTAAAGAACAGCACGTACATGGATGATACATATACATCTATAGTTTTTCCTTTTTTTAAAATTTTACTTGTGAAAATGTGAGTGTTCTGATTCAAAAAGATCTCACCTGGAGCAGAAGGTACACTGAGGCATGTTTTCCAGCTGAGGGAAAGGCACCAGAGTGAGGGAGATGGATGGGTGGATGGATGGATGGATGGATGGATGAATAGATGGATAGATAATAATGAGGGTAAAAACAGACCCAGCATCCTCAGCAGACTACAAAGCCTGTGGAAAGATGAGGAGACAGGTGAGAGTATGCCCTCCTACCATCAAGGCAAATTCTTTTTTAAATATCAAAATTACCTATAACTAAAGCATCCCCCAAAGTGTCTCCGATACCAAATAATATTCTATCATAGCAACATTGTTAAAGGAATGAAAACTCGTTTGATTACTTTAGTATGATTTCCCTCTTCTCCTTTCTTTAGAATATGTAACAATTTTTTCCATGACCATTAATAAAAATCAATCAGACAGAAAGTCCATTCCTTTTGACTGTAGAAGACAGAATCTAAGGCACATTTGAGAAGCAGGAGAGAGTCAGAGGGAAGCGTAGCCCTGGGGGAAGGATCAGTGGGAGAAAGAAGGAAAGTCGGAATAAACATCTCTCCCTTCTGCACAGACTCAAGATCCCTAAGACACACCACAACTCAGTGGGAGAGCTGGGGCAAGGATCCTACACATATTCTTCAATATACAGCACTAATTTATTCTGAAAAGAGGGATTGCTGCTGAACTGTGTGTAGATGAAAATGAAGCTTCCCAAACTGTATTCCTATGTGCTCTCTCTCCCACTGTTTCTTCACAAAGTCCATCCAAACACTGTCAGTTGAAGGAGAAAGCATAAACTGGAAACGAAAAAAAATTAGTTTAAAGACATATCTATCTGTAAGTGCTGAGCTTAAAATGTTCAAAATAGAAGTGAGTACTACCCACTTCCACCAAAGTACTTGATGATTTCTTATGTTCTGGGCCAACTCTACAAAATATGGTGCCCCATTACGTCCTACATTTACAGGGTTTGTAAGATTGCTCCTTGTAATGTCTCTTTTAGAGTATCAGAATAAATCAATTCTTCTCTATTTCTCATGAATATCTTACTACTAAACAAGAGAATCAACTTAGAGTGACTACATTTTACCAGCAAAACCCAGACTTATTTTCAGTAGGGAAGCCTGAGTTTGCCTTACAAGAGTGTCGCCTAGTGTCCATCTGTGGAACTGCACTCAACTTTTCTTTAACACGTTGAGGACATGTTATTTGTGTTGTGGGATGGAAGAGCCTTGTTTTATGCAACGCTAAAGTTTATATGTAGACATGGTTCTGCAAATCAAATTATATTCTAATTGATTTCTGTGTATTTCAAATATGTTTTCACATTGAAGGGGTCCCTGAGACATTATAAAGATCACACTTTAAAATACAGCAAACCTAGGGAATTCCCTGGTGGTCCAGTGGTTAGGACTCAATGCTTTCAAATCCCTGGTCAGGGAATTAAGATCCTGCAAGCCAAGCGGCCAAAAGAAAAGAATACAGCAAAGCTTTTAAAGTCACACATTTAATAGAAAAAATAGTTTCCGACTGACAGAATTTCAATTGTCAATATACTATGCTTTAATTATCAGAGAGAGTAGTGGTTGCTAAAGAACAGTCTCAATTTCCTAGAGAAATATTTGTGGATTTTTCTAGAAAAAAATTATTTCACGTAGAGCTCATATGAATAAGAGTGACAATGACAGATATTTGTTTTCACACTTACTATGGCTTGACATTGTGCTAGACACATTACCTACACTATTACCATTTAATCCACACAATATTTACAAAGCATTTAGAGCAGCGCCTGGCATATAGTAAGTGATATGTAAATAAAGTTAAATAAATAAATAACCCAAGTTATCCTGGAGATAAGGTATTATTATCCCTATTTTACATACAAGAAACCCAAGTTTAGAGAAGTTAAATATCTTGCTCAGGGTTATATTCTTGTAGGTGGTTGTAATCTGGGATTCAGCCCAGGTTTAGCAGGCTCCAGAGTTTGTGCCCTGTGCCTTATTGGCTCTCCTGCATACCTCTTCTCTATATATGGTCCCTGTAGCAGTCTGCTAGGGCTGCCAGAACAAAGTACCACAGACTGGGTAGATTCACCAACAGAAATTTATTTTCTCACCAGTCTGGAGAAAATAGAAGTCTGAGATCTAGGTGTTGGCAGGATTGATTTCTCCTGAGGCCTATTCCCACTGCTGCCTCACTCCTGCCCTAGCCAGCCTCTGACCTTCATGCGTCTTCAAGAAAGAGTCAGGCTGAGTAATATTCCATTGTATATATATATACCACATCTTCTTTATCCATTCATCTGTCAATGAACACTTAGGTTGCTTCTGTATCTTGGCTCTTGTAAATAGTGGTGCTATGAACATTGGGTGTATATATCTTTTTGAATTAGAGTTTTCTCTGGATATTTGCCCAGGAGTGGAATATTACTCAGCCATTAAAAAAAACATGAAACAATGCCATCTACAGCAACATGGATGGACCTAGTGATTATCATACTAGGTGAAGTAAGTCAGACAGAGAAAGACAAATATCATATGATATCACTTATATGTGGAATATAAAAACAATGATCCAAATGAACTTGTTTACAAAATAGAAACAGGCTGACAGACATTAAAAAACCAACTTATGGTTACAAGGGCAAAGTGGGGGAGGGATAAATTAGGAGCCTGGGATTAACAGATACACACTACTTTACATAAAACAGATAAACAACAAGGTCATATTACATAGCACAGGAAACTATACTCAACATCTTATAATAACCTATAAGGGAAAAGAATCTGAAAAAGACTATAACTGAATCACTTTGCTGTACACCAGAAACTAACACAACATTGTAAATCAGCTACACCACAATTAAAAAAATAATAAAAATTTTTAAAAATTTTAAAAATAAAAAGAGTCAGGCATAGCTTCTAGGCCTCCCAATCTCCAGGGACACAGAGTCAAACTCTCCCAAGAACTTTCTCCCCATACTCTGCTCCAGTCCTTTCAAGCCCTGTGTCCTTGGTTCAGCAGCTCAGCAAGCATCCAGTCATGTGTGAGACGCTTGCCTCCCAGCTTGGCCTTTCTTAGTGGTTCTCTCAGAGACTCCCCTCACTTGGCTCAGAGGATATGGAAGGAGGCGAAACATCAAGGCATTCTCTATTCCTTATAAAATACCTCTGACAAGGCTTCTAATAAATCCTAGCTTTCTCTTATAGAAGCCAGTGGGTACAGTCACTGGATCCATCAATTTGGCCATTTTTTCACAGCCATCATCCTGGGCTTAAGTCTTACCACCTCATGTTAAATAGCAGCAGCCACTGGGCTGTTTTCTGTGTCCCCTGGTGCATTAGTTTCCTATTGTTGCTGTAACAAATTACCACAAACTTGGTGGCTTAAAACAATACACATTTATTATTTTATGGTTCTGAATATCAGAAGTCCAAAATGGGTCTCCCTGGGCTAAAATCAAGGTGCTGGCAGGGTTGCGTTCTTCTGGAGGCTCTATGGGAGAATACCTTTTCTTGCCTTTCCAGTCTCTAGAACTACATTTCTTGCCTCGTGGACCTCTTCCATCTTCAAAGCCAGTGATGGCTGATCAAGTCTTTCTCTCATTACATCACTGTGATACTTATCCCTGTGCCTCCCTCTTTCACGTGAAAGGACCCAGGTGGTTACCTTGGACCCACTTTGATAACTAAGGATAATCTCCCTATTTTAAGGTCAGCTGATTAGCAACCTTAATTTCATCAGCAACCTGAAGTAACATATTCACAGCTTCTGGGGATTAGGACATGGACATCTTTGGGGGCCCATTTTTCTGCCCACTACACCTGGGCCTGCCTGGCTCTCTCCACTCCGCCCTGTGTCCCCCTGCCAACATTTTTAATGATTCACCCCTGCCTAAGAACCTTCTGTAAATCCTCATGTCTCCTGTATCCAATCCACTCTCCTCTATCTGGCCTGCAAACTACTGCATAACCTGCTCTGGTCACCACCATTCCCCCTTCCCTCCCCCACCCTCCAAATGCCTCAGGAGGCACCTTCCCCTCTGCACAGGCCAAGACTGACCACATGTTAGGGCTTAGAAAGAACCTCAACTCATTCCAAACACACTGTCAGAAAACTTATCACAATGCAACAAAATTAAAAACTGATGAAAGTCAAAGGAGTACAACACAACGGTTAAATGCATGGCCTTAGGACTCAGGAAAATCTAGTTCATTTCCTGGTTTGCCAAATAACCTTGGGCAAGTGGCTTGATCTTTAAGCCCTAGTCTTTTTCACCTATAAAATCAGTAAAATAATATATACAGTAGTCACCCCTTATCTGCAGCTTTGCTTTCCAAGTTTTTGGTTACACGTGATCAACCACTGTAGGAAAGTATTAAATGGAAAATTCCAGAAATAAACAATTCATAAGTTTTAAATTGCACACCATTCTCAATAATATGATGAAATCTCACACCATCCAGCTTCATCCCACCCGGGATCCCCAACCGCCGACATCATCTGTTCCTGACATCAACCATCGACACCTTCACGGTTCAACGATTCAGGTTCACCCAAAGCAGATGCTCCTCCTTCTGATGTATGGTCAGAAGGTCAGTAAGAGCCTAATGCTATGGCACAGTGCCTACGTCATTCCCCTCACTTCATCTCATCACATAGGCATTTTATTATCTCACATTATCACAAGAAGGGTGACGACCGTACAATAAGGTATCTTGAGAGAGACCACGTTCACATAACTTTTATTGCAGTATATTGTTAAAATTGTTCTATTTTATTGCGAGTTATTATTGTTAATCTCTTCCTGTGCCTAATTTTAAAACTCTATCATAGGTATGTACGTATAGGAAAAAATATAACATATATAGAGTTCAGTACTATCCATGGTTTCAGGGATCCGCGGGTCTTGGAACGTATCCTCTGTGGCTAGGAGGGGGACTAACTGTACCTCACAGAACCTTGGAAAGAACTCAGTGATGGAATGAGTATAATATACTTAGCCCCGTGCCGGGGATATAATAAGTATTTGATAAATGTTGCACAATGTCGTTGTTATTATCATAGGTATTATGTTTGAGGCACTGTGCTAAGTGTCGGGCTACAGTCCCAGACCTCCTGGAGCTTACGGTCTAACGGGGCATGTAGACGAGTCAAAAGTCAGTTATATCTGGTAATTGTTCATTGTGCATACAAACACCTAGGAGTGCTGCCGAAGCTCACTCCCCAAGCTGTCTTCCCACGCCCTGGCCTGCAGGTCTGTTTGCCGGCATGTCCACTCCTCTCCACAGCCTGCAAGGGTGACTTGCAGTGGCGCTCAGCAGGAGACAGTTGGAAAACAATTAGTGCAAAGAGGCCTGAATAACTAGACCCAATGAAAAACAAATGCTCCCCTTAAAATGCCCTCTGCAATTCTAATTCAAAGAGATCCATGCACCCCAATGATCATAGCAGCACTATTCACAATAGCCAAGACATGGAAGCAACCTAAGTGTCCATCGACAGAGGAATGGATAAAGAAGATGTGGTCTATATACATAACGGAACATTACTTAGCCAAAAAAAAAAGAATGAAATAATGCCATTTGCGGCAACACGGATGCACTCAGAGATTATCATATTAGGTGAACTCAGAGAAAGACAACTATCTTACATGTGCAATCTAAAAAATGATGTAAATGAACATACGTACAAAACAGAAATAGACTCACATACAGAAAACAAATTTATGGTTACCAGAGGTGAAAGCATGGGCAGTGGGGACGGGGGGACAGGGGTGAGATAAATTAGGAGCTTTGGATTAACGTATAGCACAGGGAACTATATTCAATGTCTTGTAATAACCTACGATGGAAAAGAATCTGATACAGATATATAGATATATGTATAACTGAATCACTTTGCTGTACACCTGAAACTAACACAATATTGTAAATTAACTATACTTCAATTTCTCTTTAAATGGTTTTTTAAAAATGCCCTCCCTAGACCCAGAGCTTAGAGTTCTCAGATAAGCGAGTGGCTAAGAAGCCCCAAGCCAGAGCTTAAAGGGATTTTTGTTATAATTGTAATCATTAATATTTCACATCCAGAGAATTAAAACAACAACAATAATAAAAATACTGCAGTGATCAGTGGTGGCCACGGGTCAGGAATGGAAGGGAGGGGACAGGCAGGGCAACACCACGTGGGTTTCTATGTGATCAGTCCATCTGAACTGAACAAGATTGAGCATTGAGCTCAATCTTGACTGCAGCAGTGATCCACAAATCTACACGTGTGCTAAAATGGAACAGGACTAGGATTAGATAGCGGTGACGGCTGCACAACATCATGACACACTAAAGATCACTAAAGCGTACGCATTCAATGGTTAAAACAATGGGGAATGGGCTTCCCTGGCGGCGCAGTGGTTAAGAATCCAACTGCTAATACAGGGGACATGGGTTTGAGTCTTGGTCCAAGAAGATCCCACGTGCCACAGAGCAACTAAGCCCATGTGCCCCAGCTACTGAGCCCGTGATCTAGAGCCCGTGAGTCACAACTACTGAGCCCATGTGCCACAACTACTGAAGCCCACATGCCTAGAGCCTGTGCTCAGCAACAAGAGAAGCCACTGCAATGAGAAGCATACACGGCAACGAAGACCCAACGCACCCAAAAATAAAATAAATAAATAATTTAAAAATAAATAAAACAATGGGGAAAATGTTTAGAACTAAATATACACATAGATACAAATGAGTAAAAGCAAAGCTAGAAAAATCTAAATTACACTGTGGATCCTAGCAATGTCAATATCCTGGTTGTGATATTGTATGGTAGTTTTGCAAAATGTTACCATTGGGAGAAATTGGACAAAGGGCACACTAGGAGCTCTCTCTCTGTTATTTCTTATACCTGCATATGAATCCATACTTTTCATAAAAATTAAAATTATTTTTAAATGTCTGTAGTTTTGCAAGGCTGGTTTATTGTATAATTTTCTAATAGTATCTGAAGATAGTGGGAAAAGAAAGTCTTTTTGTTCATTAATCAAAAACTTTGGGGACTTCCCTGGTGGCACAGTGGTTAAGAATCTGCCTGCTGGGGCTTCCCTGGTGGCGCAGTGGTTGAGAGTCCGCCTCCCGATGCAGGGGACACGGGTTCGTGCCGCGGTCCGGGAAGATCCCACATGCCGCAGAGCGGCTGTGCCCATGAGCCATGGCCACTGAGTCTGCGCGTCCAGAGCCTGTGCTCCACAACAGGAGAGGCCACAACAGAGAGAGGCCCACGTACCGCAAAAAAAAAAAAATCACCTGCCTACCAACGCAGGGGACACGGGTTCGAGCCCTGGTCCGGGAAGATCTCACATGCCGGGGAGCAACTAAGCCCGTGTACCACAACTACTGAGCCTGTGCTCTAGAGCCTGTGAGCCACAACTACTGAAGCCCACGCGCCTAGAGCTAGTGCTCCACAACAAGAGAAGCCACCGCAATGAGAAGCCTGTGCACCGCAACCAAGAGTAGCCCCCGCTTGCCGCAACTAGAGAAAGCCCATGCGCAGCAACGAAGACCCAACTCAGCCAAAAATAAATAAATAAATAATAAGTTTATTTTTTTTAAAAAAATCAGAAACTTTTCCCAAATGTGAAGTTCATCCTCTCCGGTTCAGAGACTCCACACTACCCCAAGTGGTCAGTATTCTTTACTAACTACATATCTATACAGCCAGGGCGGTTCCAAGTAGTGACCTATCCTGAGAAGGTCTGAACTATATTTATTTATTCAATCCACATTTCATGGCTGAAATTCATTTCTTTTAGAGATCTAGATATAAAAACAGATAGCATTTATAAATAAAAACAGATAGCATCAGTTTTGCTGTGGGGCAAAATAACCCATTTCATTCCAGTTCTCCAGCCAACTTTACTAAATTCAAATAAGGACACTGCAAATGTATGCAAATTTGCAAATAAGGTGGCGAACCACCATAACCATATCTAGATATTCTTTTTTTTTTGGTATGCGGGCCTCTCACTGTTGTGGCCTCTCCCGTTGCGGAGCACAGGCTCCAGACACACAGGCTCAGCGGCCATGGCACACAGGCCCAGCCGCTCCGCAGCATGTGGGATCTTCCCGGACCGGGGCATGAACCCGCATCCCCTGCATCGGCAGGCGGACTCTCAACCACTGCGCCACCAGGGAGGCCCTCTAGATATTCTTAATCCTAAAAAGTAACTGTTTTTTTCTGTCCTATGTCCCTGTGTCCCCCTCCCCCAAAGCCTTATTTAATTATAACCCAAGACAGTAATTCCACCCATGGAACTTGCTTCCTGGCCTTGACACTTCCTACTGTGACCAAACACATCTGATTTATCTGACATCCACTCAGGGTTCCTCATTCACAGTAGAGTTGTGCTTTCTTAACAAACACAAAATCTTCAAAGTACCCCGCTTATGTGGCTATATGCTTATTCCTACAATAGTAGATGTTGGTCCACAAAACATTTTGGAAATTCTTTCTTACAGTTACCTTCAAGTCTTGTAGCATTTATTCTTTCGTCTCTCCTAACTAGTGGGATTTTTCTTCCCTTTAAGGAAAGAATTTCTTGACCGAGAACAGCTAACTAGAATTGACCGCTAAAGTCAGTCAATAATGTGGACAATGAAACTTGTTAAAGCTACTTTTTCATCCAAAATGCGCATAAAGCACTGAGAAAGAATTTTTAAATGTGTGTGCTCACAAGACTAGTTCTGAAGGCAGGCTAAGAAGAATTTCTATTATGTTTCAGGCACTAACAGCAGTAGAATAAATGTATATCATCGACCCCGTGGAGATCTTTTAAGAAGACAACAATTGCTTGGATAAATAATTTCTAGCAAGTGCATAACACCAGGGGCGTAAGAAGGGACCCAGGACTCCCAACTTCCACTGCCAGCCTACCCACAAAGTAACACCCTGTGAGCCCAAAAGGGGCAAAACTTTTAGAACCGTAAGACGTGTGACAGAATTGTCAGAACTACATGAAAATAATTCCGTAGATTGTGACATAATTTATAGAGTACTACAAATTTTTATTCAACACAGAAAATTAAAGCCCATGAGCACCTTGAGCACCATCTTGAGGAGAAAACTACCACTCACAACCACTCCAAATTCCTGAGTCGAAATTTTTTTTTTTAAATCAGGCTTTTTACTTTGTAAATGTAAGTCATTTTTAAGAAACATGTAGGGACTTCCCTGGTGGTGCAGTGGTTAAGAATCCACCTGTCAATCCAGGTGGCACGGGTTCGAGCCCTGGTCCAGGAAGATCCTACATGCTGTGGAGCAACTAAGCCCTTGCACCACAGCTACTGAGCCTGCACTCCAGAGTCCACGAGCCACAACTACTGAGCCCATGTGCTGCAACTACTGAAGCCCATGCGCCTAGAGCCCTGTGCTCCGCAAAAAGAAGCCACTGCAACGAGAAGCCCGCGCACCACAGCGAAGAGTAGCCCCCGCTTGCTGCAACTAGAGAAAGACGACATGCAATCAATGTATTTTATCACATATTTATTTTATATAATGTATTTATAATATAATACATATTACATATTTAGATATTTATATAACATATTTATGCAATAAATATAACACTATAATTTATTCACATATAATATATATTTTATGTGATGTTTATATTGTTTATATTTAAAATATATATTTATATATTATTATTTTAAGTTATGTTTTTATAATATATATTTGTGCTATATAAGTATATTTTAAATATAATATATACTTATATGTAATTTATATGTATAGATTATTTATAGTTTTCTACAAATGGAATTCACCTGAAGCCAATCATTTTTCCTAGTAATTCTCAAAATACTAAAGTAGGAAGGAACTAGAAGCCCGGGTACCCTTTGCAAAACACATAAAAGGGCTAAGACAAACCCAATAAAGGGTCCTCAGCTTCTGCCATGTCTTCTACCTTTGCCTCTATTTCTCTCTTTTTTTGGCAACCACCGTCCCTGCCCCCTATTTCAACTAGCCAATAAACCACAAGGCTTCAAAAACAGTCCTCAGGGCTTCCCTGGTGGCGCAGTGGTTGAGAGTCCGCCTGCCGATGCAGGGGACACGGGTTCGTGCCCCGGTCTGGGAAGATCCCACGTGCCGCGGAGCGGCTGGGCCCATGAGCCATGGCCGCTGAGCCTGCGCGTCCGGAGCCTGTGCTCCGCAACGGGAGAGGCCACAACAGGGAGAGGCCCGCATACCGCAAAAAAAAAAAAAAAGCACCAGGAGAATAAAACCAATAACCTTTGTTAAATTACACCATTTTCCCAAAACCTTATCAATAACAAACACCATAGCCAAATCCCAGGGATCAAGATGGGGGAAAACATATCCACTGAGGCTTTCTACAAGCTATAACAACCCTCAAGGAAGACTCCACAGCCCGGCTCTGAATTAACAGTTACTCTGTGGGAGGGAGACGCAAGAGGGAGAGGATATATGGGTATGTATGTATACATATAGCTGATTCACTTTGTTATACAGCAGAAACTAACACACCATTGTAAAGCAGTTATACTCCAATAAAGATGTTTAAAAAAAAAAAACAGTTACTTTGAGTTAGAGCAAGAATCCTGAGCCATCTGTGGCTCCCTCCTACCTCCTGTGGTCTTTAGGTAGTAGCGCTTCAGGGATACCAGAACCTCGAGGAAGGATTCTTTGTCTTTGAGGGGCAGGAAGGAATTCATAGGTAGGATGAGATTTCGGTGAGCCTCTTTGCAAATAAATAGTCAGTGCCCCATGACCCTTGAGTCCAGAGCAAAAGCCAAGTCTCAAAGTCAAGGGGAGGATACATTTCTCTTAATCAGGAACACAGTGAACACACACACACACACACACACACACACACCTCAGTGCACCTCCATGTGCTGAGGCAATTAACCCAGATTCCTTGGTCTGCCATTTATTACTAAGGCTGTGGGCAGAGACCTCGGGCCATACGAAAACTAATTTCTACAGTTCTCCCTGCTAACACACCAGTGGCCAGGGAGAGTGCTGGGGCCCTCATAATAACAAAGGGAAGAGTTATCAGCTGGGACAAAGGCCTATTCAAAAGGCAGGCAGCCCAGTGTTGAGAGGTCCCTGGCAGATGCATGTCTGTCACACATAATACATGTGGTGGGCTGAATAACGGCACCAAAAGATATCAGATCCTAATCTCTGGAACTGGACTTCCCTGGTGGTCCAGTGGTTAAGACTCCATGCTTCCAATGCAGGGGTGACGGGGTTCGATTCCTGGTCAGGGAACTAAGATCCCACGTACCGTGGGGTGCGGCCAAAAAAATAATCTACTAATCTCTGGAAAATGTCCCCTTATATGACGTGGGGTGCGGCCAAAAAAATAATCTACTAATCTCTGGAAAATGTCCCCTTATATGACAAAGACCTTGCTGATGTGATTAAGTTCAGGATCTGAGATGGGGAGAGCATCCTGAATTATCCAGCTGGGTCCTAAATGCAATCACAGGAACCCTTAACAAGCAAGGCAGGGGAAGATCTGACACAGACAGAAGAGGGGGAGGCAATGAGACCATGGAGGCAGATATTGGAGTGATGCAGCCACAAGCCAAGAAATGCCAGCAGCCACCAGAAGCTGGAAGACAGCCTCTGAAGGGAGTGGGGCCCTGCCAACACCCAGACTTCTGCCAAGTGATACCGATTGCAGACTTCTGGCCTCCAGAACTAAGAAAGAATTAATTTCTGATTTCTTTTCTTTTTGCATTTTATTTTTGTTTTTTAACACCTTTCTTGGAGTATAATTGCTTTACAATGGTGTATTCGTTTCTGCTGCATAACAAAGTGAATCAGCTATACATATACATATATCCCCATATCTGCTCCCTCTTGCATCTCCCTCCCACACTCCCTATAATCTCTGATATTTTAAGCCACCAAATTTGTGGTAACTTTGTTATAGTGGCAATATGTAACAACCAGCCAAGTTATGTAACGGGATCTTTCACAACATAAAACTTAACTAAAGGTTATTTTAGGCTCGGAAAATCACTTCTTAATGAGTTAGCTACTATGTGTCTGCAAAAGGGAAAGAACTAAGACTACATCCATGACCAAACACTCTCGCCCCCCAAGTGGCTCTTGAAGTCTATTTATGGACCTGCTAAAACAAGACTAGCCCAGAGAATCTGCCTGTCACAGGATACAAATGTCCAACTTGCTTTTAACAGGAAATCTCACTTTGTTTGTCTTCCTGTTTGCTGTATTTAGAAGAAGTCATTCTGCCCATTCTGGGGGGTAAAGCATCCTTTCCAAGAATGGGCTGCAAGCATCTCTGTTCCCTTTTTCTATGGCCTACAACATTTCTAAAGGCTAAAGCCTTCTTCCAGAGAAAATGGCTGTGCCTTTTGTGGTCCAAGGGTCCAGGCCTAACTGGAAGAAAACTCCAGAGCCTCTTGATGAACCAGTAGCCCCACTCTGAAAGAAATCATTATTGGGGGAAAGGGTAAACATGTTGCTGAACTGAAAAAGAAGGTAGTGAATAAGGAAAGGGGTAATTACCCTAAGAAGGGGAGAGGAAATCAGAAATTGCAGATGGAGACCAACCACTTTGCTTAAGAGTAATTGCCCAGGGATATCAAGACCTCATTATGAGAATGGACAGCGAACGTCTCAGGGGTGACCAGGATGGACTTAGCGCCATGGAATTACTCCACCCCAAGTGCAGGGAGGTGGCCATGAAAAATGACATTTTGAAACCTAGCGCTCTTGATGGGAAGGAGGGGTCTGGAAAGGCCAAGATCCCAGGGGCACCACTAGAAGGAGAGGCCTAAACGGAACTTGATTAGGACCAGGCAATGGTTTTAATGGGAGGCAAAAAGGAACATGACATCTAGGAGGGAAACTCTCAAGGAGGTAAAGTGCTTACAACCAATGGCATCAAATTCACTATTTTGCTTCCCTGCTCCAAAATTCAGGTAATAGTGGATATATGCAAGAAACTCTTTCCTGATTATTTCAGGTTAGATTCGGAAAACCTTTTGTCATAGGTTGAATTGTATCCCCCAAAAGAGATATATTGAAGTCCTCACCCCTAAGTACCTCATCATGAAACCTGTTTTGGAAATAGAGCCTTTACAGAGGTAATCAAATCAAAATGAGGTCCTAATGGGTGGGGCTCTAATCCAATATGACTGGTGTTTTTATAAAAGGGTGGATTTGGACACAGAGACCGACACGCACGGAGGGAAGACAACATGAAGAGACACACGAGAATGCTACTTGAAGACAGGAGTGGAGTGACACAGCTATAAGCTGAGGCACACCAGAGATTGCCGGCCACCATCAGAAGCAAGGCAGAGCCCAGGAAGGATTCTCCTACAGGCTTTAGAGGGAACGTGACCCTATCGACACCTTGGTTTTGGTCTTCTAGTTTCCAGAACCGTGAGACAATTCATGTCTGTGGTTTTATGCCACCCAGTCTGTGTGTTATAGCAGCCCTAGGAAACTAATACTCCAAATGTATAATATATACCAAACTTTCTCATACATGTTCAATTCCCACCCCATCCTCCAGCAATTCCCTCCCCACCCAGACACACTCACACCCTTCTCTCAGTGACTCGGGAAGGTAATGGCTCCAGCGGATCAATCCCTTTAACTCACGCTATCAAGAGCTTTCAAACTTTTTTTTTTTAATGAAAGCAAACTCACTCCATCAACAAAGTGAAAAAGATGTTTCTCCCACATGCTTTTACTCTGATGAAATGTTTATTTAAAACATTACTCTGAGCCCGTGTGCCACAAGTACTGAAGCCTGCGTGCCTAGAGCCCGTGCTCTACACGCAACAAGAGAAGCTACTGCAATGAGAAGCCCGTGTGCCGCAACAAAGAGTAGCCCCCCACTCGCCGCAACTAGAGAAAGCCTCAACAGTGCTCAGGATGACACTGCCTTCCTCCTGGGTTTCTTAGGGAAAGATGCCTCACATATTAGAAGTTTTAAATTCATTTTCTCATGAAACAGACAGCCAATGCCAAAGACAAAGAACAAAAAAAAAATCTACTAAACAAGCACAAATTTTTGTCACAATCCTCAAGATATTTTTTAATTTTTGCATAATAGTTCAAAAAATAATTACATTAGAGATATACAGATATATAGTTATATGTAAAGCAATAAATTAGAATACTTTGCTAGAAAAAAAAATCCTTAAGTCTTTGACATAGAACATACTATAGTTATATGTAAAGCAATAAATTAGAATACTTTGCTAGAAAAAAAACCTTAAGTCTTTGACATAGAGTTTTGAAGGTCAGAGATAGGAATCTTTAGAAAATTCACTCAGTTGGGCTGAGTTATGTTTGTTCAATAACTAAGATAAGACTCTGTTTGGATTGTGTTAAGCCGCATGCAGCAGGAACCTGACGTGATTGCCTTTACAAATTAGGGTTTATTTTTCTTATGGAAGCAGAAATCAGAGGCAGGCCAACCATGGCTGGACCAGGTGCTCAAAGAAATCACCAACAATGCAGGCATCTTGTAACTTCCTGCTCCTCCATCTTTAGCATGTGGCTCTTGTCCTCATGGTCACAGAGACATTGAGACTTCCTTCTAGGAAGCAACAGAAAGGAAAGAGGAAAGGCAAAAGGCTAGAAGTAAAAGATGTGTGCCTACTGAAGCTGTTCATTTGTCAGGAAAAGAATAGTTTTCCTGGACTTGTATCTCACTGGTCAGAACTGTGTCACTCCATTTCTAAGAAAGCCTGGGAAATCTAGTTTTACACTGCTCCATTATTGTCCCGAACCAAATGTTAGTAAGCAACATGGAGGAGAATGATATTAAGGAGAGGGAAATTTACCAGAATCTGCCATGAAGTATGAGGAAGAAAAACCAAAAATGCTATCTCTCTCTTAAATCATAAAATCTCTCCTAGTCTTCAGATATAGTTGAAGTAGTATGTACCATCATTTAATCTTATTATGCAAGGTGAAACCACCCAACCTGCAAGATAAATGGGCTTAAACTGTTTAAAAAAATTTTTTTAACAGTTCCAGGCTGGAAATAAGCAAGAATTTGACAGAAGAAAACTAAGAAACACTAACTCAATCAGCAATGAAGACTCCTAGGTGGGATAAGAACCATATCCTACAGAAATTCTTGTACATGTACATGAGGATGCATATACAATGATATTAAATTCAGTACTGTCTGTAAAGGTTCGAAGTTTCAAAGTTCAAACAACTTTAGATAACCATCAATAAGAGAGTAATTTTTTTAAATATGGTACACCCACATGCTGGGAAATCTAAGCAGCTGTTTAAAAACAAGGTGGAGCTGGGAATTCCCTGGCAGTCCAGGGGTTACGACTCTGAGCTCCCACTGCAGGACTGCAGGGGGCACAGTTTGATCCCTGGTTCCTGGTTGAGGAACTAAGATCCCACATGCCGAGAAGTGCAGGGGTGGGATTCAAAAAATGAGGTGGAGTTAAGTGTCTGACACGGATGAAGTTCCAAAATTGACTGTGAAGTGATAAAACAAACCAGATTCCATTTAGATGAACAAATGTTGGTTAAAGTTTCCTCTTAAGAGATTTAGTCAGACCTGTCTTCTGAACTTCACCTAGTCACTCCCAAAAGTCAGTCCCAGAAACGGGAGCCAGGGATGAGCAAAGCAGGGCCCTAAGCAGAGTGAGCTACAAAGGAGTCGGCTTGACCTTTGCCATGAACACATGAATACACATGCCATTGCATAAAAGGTGGAATATAAAATACATACCACATTGTTGAGTCTAGTTGAATAGTGGGGAGAACTAGGAATGGTGTTTGCAGAACAAGAGAACTTACATTTTGCTCTTTTTACTCCTGTATTACTCAATATTTTAAAATGAAAGTTCATTTATCTATTACTTGTATAACTCTTTAATAAAAAACAGAAAATCCGGAGCCTGTGCTCCGCAACGGGAGAGGCCACAACAGTGAGAGGCCAGCGTACCGCAAAAAAAAAAAAAAACAGAAAAGACTACATTTATGATGTTTTGTACAACATGAAACCTCAGTGTTCCAGACTAGGAGAACTAGTCTCACTTCTGTCACAATTTTTGAATATCAATTCCTTCATCAGAAACAGGAACAGGAGAGATTCTGTACCCAATTTATAGTACTGTTCTGAGGAAAAACTGAGATGAAGAAAATAAAAGTTCTTTGAGGACGTCCCTAGTGGTCCAGTGCTTAAGAATCTGCCTGCCAATGCAGGGGAAACAGGTTCAAGCCCTGGTCTGGGAAGATCCCACATGCCGCGGAGTAACTAAGGCTGTGCGCTACAACTACTGAAGCCCGCGTGCCTACAGCCCGTGCTCCACAACAAGAGAAGCCACCACAATGACAAGCCCGCGCACCACAACAAAGAGTAGGCCCCGCTCACCGCAACTAGAGAAAGCCCGCGTGCGGCTACAAAGACCCAGCGCAGCCAAAATAAATAAATAAATAAATAAGTTCTTTGGGAAAAAAAAAAAAAGGAACACCCTTGATAGATGTAAGATATCATTATTATACCCTAAAACTTTCCAGAATTCATTTATTCATTCAATAAATCTTTTCTTTTTTAGGGAATGCCACTGTTCTATGCACTGGGGTAAGATTTCATCACTGCTCTCAAGGAGGAACTCAGAGGCCATAACCACGGGGCATGATGATAGGAAAACAATCAAAAGACTTGCACTCTTCCCTGAAAATTTTGTGATGGAAATCAACTATATTAAGGATTTTTACCTAGTCTAACCAGAGAGAGCGTCAACAAGACCACAAAAGGCTACCACGTTTATTGAGCCAAATTAAAAAATGGAAACTTTGATAAGAACAGGCATAGAATCAAATATCAGCCTTTCTTAAGACAAAATTAAGTAAAGTTTGTCTGATTGCCATAAAATGGTTACAGAAGGATACCGCTGTGATAAATGACACTTGGGACAGAATAAGTTATTATCTTGAGCTACCATCAAATTCACACTCTCTGGGTGAGTGGTAGTGGATTGGACACCTTCATTTTCTTAAAATTATTTGTTAAGTAACTGACACGATAATGAGGCAAAGTATGATCCAAAAACTATAGAACAAGATATCAAACTATGGAGAGATGATGGAGGAGGGGGGAACCTTTATTTTTTTACTAGACATACTTTTGTATATTAATTTTTATGAGCATTTAATTAAATAAAACTACAACAAAGAAAAACATGAGTTAAAATCAAGAAGATAGATAGATAGATAGATAGATCTCCAATAGGTGACTTTTCCTAATTAACCTAAATCCCTAAACCTCAACCCAAGGACAAAACATTTTCTCTCTGGGCTTACAATCAACAACTCACCCGTAGCCAAGCAAAACAAATGTCTAAGACAGTATTGGTTAGTTTCCTCTTCAGAGAGCTAGTCAACCTGTCTTCTGAACTTCACCTAGTCCCAAAAATGGGAGTCACGGATGAGCAAAGCAGGACCCCCAAACAGAATGAGACACAGAGGAGTCAGCTTGACCTCTGCCGTCAGCAACCTTAACTTGCCATGGCCAGGCAGGTCAGAGGAGGGCTTAGAGTCCTTGAGTCCACAACAATCACAGACTGTGGGCAGGAGCGGTTTTAGAAAAGCCAAGCAGAGGAGAGTGAGGGCGGACCGCCCCCCCTGCATTCACTCCCGCCACCGCAAACATCACCAAAGAATGAAGGGGTGTATGATGATTTGTTTGTCCTTGCAACTGCCTCACATTTTCCCCCTGAAAGAGATGCATAATGGTTAAAAGCAAAGTGGGAAAGAATGGGAACAATCTGATAGAACACATACTTCTCTCCCTACTTTGTTTCATCTCTAGCCCCCAACTACTAGATGAGTGCTGGGACTGGGGAGTGAGGGGCAGCCCCATCTGCAGCTATTCTCAGCTGCCTAACCCACTGGCAGTCCCAGCTGGGTATAATCCAAGTCACCTAGTTTATTTCTTCTCCCTCTTTGTCTATTCCACATTCTCCTGATTTGTTACCCTCATTTTTCTCCCATAATGTCCTTGCACTTAGAAGAAGTGTTGACGAATTTATGGTTGCCAAAGGGGATACTGTGGTGGGAGGGATAAATTAGGAGTTTGGGACTAACGTATACACACTGCTATTTGTAAAATAGATAAACAAAAGGGACCTACTGTATAGCACAGGGAACTATATTCCATATATTGTAATGACCTATAATGGAAAAGAATCTGAAAAAGTCTGAATCACTTTGCTATACACCTGAAACACAGCATTGTAAATTAACCATACTTCAATTTTTTTAATGGTTTTTAAAAAAAGAAAAAGTGTTGGAGAAAGAAGACTTTGAGGAAAGAATGGTGGAGAGAAGAAGAGTCATGAGATTCACAGGGTTGAGGTTAGCCTCTTCCTATCTTCTGGTTTATTTTCCCACTTCAACAGACCTTACCTTGGGGTAAGTATCCCCTTACTCCCAATGTGAGGCTCACAGAATGCAGTGGGGAGGCGTGGGGGGCTGGTTAGGACATCTAGAATCAACCTTCTAAGCTGCCTTCCTGGCAAGTGTGTGCCTTTTTGCTCCAGACTGGCTATCTTCCCAACAAGTTCACTGCTTCAACAGTGGGACCAACACAGGGCACTTTCTGACTGGATGGGGGCATGTGTTTGGGGAGAGAGGGTATTGAGTGTAACCCTGGAAAACTGAGGCCCTCACCTGTTTCAAAAACAATAAAATAGTGCTCCTTGAGACCACAACAACAAAGTAATTGGCACCCCCAGAAAGAGAGGAAGCATTAAAAGTCCCTCTCAGCCTTGGGACTCAGCGATCAGAATCATAGAACCATAGATGAGAGAGCCAAAGAGGATCTCGAGGTCATTATTCAGTGCCCACCCTGCCCTGGGCACCGCCTTCACAGGTGAGGACACCAAGGCTTCCCACTGAGACCTTCAGAGTCCTGAAAACACTCATCTGCGCCGAAGCCAAACAAGCGAGTAGTTGCGTCCATCCATCCAAGTGTCAATGATCCTTTACAGGCATCGGTGAAGTTTCCAGATCTAGTCCCTTGGAACCTTCAATACAGTGAATAAAACCGCGAGGCACTACATCACTTTGTTTATTGCTTTTTTCACAGCTCATACTGGCATCTGTTCAGCCCACGATTATTTAAGGCCTAATGTTCATGGAGCTGGAGTGTACAGTGAAAGAAATGGGGTTTCAGCTAATTAAGTGCTGGCGCAAAGCTGAAGTGTTCGAAAAACCTCAAAATCCATCTATTACCAGCCAGTCCCAGAGCCAAGAGCTGCTGCTGTTATATGACACAATAAAAGAGATGCTGTGTGAATTTTAATATTATATTGAACATAAGTAATTAGAATATCTAGCTATTTTCTAAGGCAGAAATATCTAGCAGCTACTGTGCAGAAAGCTTTGCAGATGTTCGCAAACTGCAGAAATGTCAATTTGCTTTTAAGTTCCTTTCAGGCAATTTTTTACTCTAAAGAAGTAAACGTTTATAACTGTGAATAAATCGTTTGTGGTTTGGGCAAATGTTTAGGAATATTCAACAAACCATCCATATAAATATTCAGTTATGGAGATAATTTGATTTAAATAGATGGTATTTTCAATAAATAAACATTGTTCAACATGAATAAACATTTTAAACAACCAGCAAGCATCAAAACCCAGCTGATGTTTCATGCAAATCTTTGGAAAACATTTTATTTAGCAGTTCTTCTTAGATACACCACACATCGTCGATGATTCTTTCAGACTCATTATCTGGACCATTTGCATGAAAGCAGAACCTTCTCTTTTACAGCACCATCATTTTATTATGATCTTTTCTTCTTTGCAAAATCACCGTGTCACACAGCTGGTGTGTTGTGTGGTGTGGTGATGTCCAAGGTTATGAGCACGACAACAAGAACCAGAGTGAATTCAAACTCTCTCCTCCATTTACAACTCTGTGACCTTGAATGGTTTAATCTTGCTCACCCTCCATATCATCTTTTTTTTGTTTGTTTGTTTTTTGTTTTTTGCGGTACGCGGGCCTCTAACTGTTGTGGCCTCTCCCGTTGCGGAGCACTCCAGACACGCAGGCTCAGCGGCCATGGCTCACGGGCCCAGCCGCTCTGCGGCATGTGGGATCTTCCCGGACCGGGGCACGAACCCGTGTTCCCTGCATCGGCAGGCGGACTCCCAACCACTGCGCCACCAGGGAAGCCCCATATCATCATTTGTTAAATGGAAATAATACCCTCCTTGGAGGAATGAGGATTAAGTAAGTTCACGTTAAGTAAAATGCCCAACAAACACTCTATAAACTTACATCCTATCACTTTATATGATCTTATAGAAATTGAATATTCCCTCTGGATCATTTAAAACAGACTTTGCGTGCCCATCATTTGAGCCTGCCACTACTTTCCTACGCTGCTGAGAATGCAGATCAGTGCAACATTCTTAGAGGCCAATAGGGCAATAGCTATCGAAATTTGAAATGCACATTTCCTTTGAGCCAGCAGCCCTGCTCCTGGAAATTTACGAGTCACTAGTTAATTAGCAAATGTATTACCAGGAGGATGTCCCAGGATGTTCACTGCTGCATTTTTGTAAGAACAAAATAAGGGAGCAACTGTAATGTCCATCAATAAATAAGTTACCAGGAATGCCCACTTATGTCACAATGAAAATTTTACCTTTGTACATTTGATTATTGGATTATCATTGTCTTTCCTCCTGTGAGGAGAGAACACTTGTTCCGCCTTTTAAAGTTTCCTTCCAGGGACTGCCGTGGCAGTCCAGTGGTTAAGACTCTGCACTTCCACTGCAGGGGGCATGGGTTCCATCCATGGTCAGGGAACTAAGATCCCACATGCCACCCAGTGCAGCCAAAAAACTAAAGTTTCCTTCCATAGGAGAGAGCCCCGTGAGTGATACACTGGTGACCTCTCTCTGCCCAACTATGCACTCAACCCAAGGAGGGTGCGATTGGTAAACCTGGGGAGAATAACCAGACGTGCTCTGCTCAGCATCTCCCTTTTACCACGTGGAACAGGAACTCGCTTCTGCTCCTTCCCAGTGTTGTACCAGACTGTCCTCCCAACACGGGAAGCCTACTCCAGACCAGACCTGCCTATGACTGGATGCGTACAGCTGGGTTTAGCATGGATTTTGCCAACCCCTACAATTCTTTTTTAATAAATTTATTTATTTATTTTTGGCTGCATTGGGTCTTCGTTGCTGCACGCACTTTCTCTAGCTGCAGCGAGCAGGGGCTACTCTTTGTTGCGGCACGCGGACTTCTTATTGCAGTGGCCTCTCCCATTGCGGAGCATGGGTTCTAGGTGCACGGGCTCAGTAATTGTGGCACGTGGGCTTCAGTAGTTGTGGCGCACGAGCTTAGTTGCTCCGCGGCACGTGGGATCTTCCCAGACCAGGGCTCAAACCCGTTTCCCCTGCATTGGCAGGCGGATTCTTGACCACTGCGCCACCAGGGAAGCCCCATGCTCTTCCCTCTAATCAGGATGACTCCCTGCCTCCCCAGTCACCAGTTTTGCCATATGACTCTGGACAGATCACATAACTGCTTGGAGCTTCAGTCTTCATACCTAGAAAATGAAGATTAGATGATCCTTCAGGTCTCTTTGAGATATAAATGTCATATCTTTCTATCTTATCCCATTCATTTGATGACTTCCAACAACGCTGCCAAAATCCATCAGCTCAGGTGAAGGCACTAACACAGATGCCCTCAGGTTTTTACCTTACAACTGAGCCACTTAAGATGCAGCCTCTGGAAACACACTGAATCTAAAAGTGAAGCCTCCTACACTCAATAAATCCTTGTTGAACTTCAGCATGAGACCAGAGAGAGAGGTACTGATGCTGGAGCTGTAAAGTACCTAAAAAAAGACAGATCTAGCCCATTATGTGCCCTCTTGTTCACATCTTCTCTTAGCTGTCACCCAGCCCTGTCAGATAAATATATCTCTTTTTAACTTTCCAAATACATCAATCCCTTTCTTTCCTGAATCATTTTTGTTGCTTTCCTCAGAGCTTTCCCCATTCTGTCTCTGCCTTTCCAATACTTAATGTCAGGGCCATTCACAGGGTAGGAAGTAGGGGGACCACGGAAGCAATAGAGGGGGTGGGCCCATAGAGACAAGTAGCAGTCAGTGAGGTGGCAACACTCCCTGAGCATTTCGCTGTGCCCTGAAGCCTGCAGGACACCCAGGAGTCAGATGGGCAGAGCTGGCAACGGCCGAAGAGATGGATTTGAGGGCCTGAAGTAAGGTCTCCTACTCGCAAATAGCTGGCCCGGGTTCCAATCCCACCTTCAACACGAACTAAGTGTGTGTAGCCTTGTACAAATTATTCCTTAACCATTCCACTCCTCAGTTTCCTTGTTTAAAGAGTACGAATGATATACTAAGTGAAGTAAGCCAGACAGAGAAAGACAAATGTCATATGATATCACTTATATGCAGAATCTTAAAAATGATACAAATGAACTTATTTACAAAACAGAAACAGACTCACAGACTTAAGAGAACAAACTATGGTTACCAGCAGGGAAGGGTGGAGTGGGGGGAGGGATAGACTGGGAATTTGGGATTGACGTATACACACTGCTATATTTAAAATAGATAACCAACAAAGACCTACTGTATAGCACAGGGAAATCCGCTCAATATTCTGTAATGACCTAAATGGGAAAAAAAACTGAAAAAGAATAGATATGTGTATACGTGTAACTGAATCACTTTGCTGTACACCTGAAAGTAACACAACATTGTTAATCAACTAAGCTCCAATACAAAATTTTTTTTAAAAATTTAAATAAGGATAATAATGTAATACATCCTACTTCACAAGGCTGTCGTGAGGCTTAAATGAAATAATACACATGAAATGCTTTGAACAGTACCTAGCATGTAGAAAGTGCTCAATAAATGTGAGCTGTTATCTATTATCTTCCACAGTGCCTGAAAGTCTACCACTAAAGGCTTATTCTTTGGGATTAAGGAGGGAATCTGGCCTGGCTGCTAGTCCTATTCTTTTCATAGTCTCAGGTTAAGAAGTCCAGTTACACTCCTGCTTTATTCTGTGAGGAGTGAGACTCCTGCCTTGGGCCCCTGTCATTGTATCCCTGCCTTCGTAATCTATCCAATGTCCAATTCCTCTGCCACCAACGCCGTATCTTTAGTCACCTTCTCATGACTAAACTCCAGCTCCTGAAATGCAGACCCACGGATAGAGCTCTGCCAGGTATGAAGTAGCCATTCAATTCATGTTAGTTGATTGACTGACCAGCTACCTTCCGCTGGTCCCCTTGAAGCTGACCTGGAGTAGTGCCCTGCGTGCTCTCTCCACCTGCCCTCAGTTGTTGCTTACTCACTCCCCACCCCAGAGCCCTCCTGCCATCCCCCATGAGCAGATTGGTCCAAAACATCAGCCAACCACTACTCTTTTTCCATTTTCTTGGCTGATTAAACCAGATCATTACAGCTCTAAGGGTTCTCCTCCAGAGCACACAGTTCCATGATTGTCCTGCTCTAAAATGCCACCTCCCCCGGCTCAGACAACAAGGATCCACTGGGTACACTTATCAATGTGTACCCAGCTTTCTCCACCCTCTGCACTACCGTCTGCAGAGCTCCGTCCCAGAGAGAGTCCCCCTCATTCCAGCCAGGACCTGGAATCCCAAACCAAGTCTCCTAGAATCACTGTCACGTGCAGGAGGAAAGTTAGGACTGTGGGAAAGCAGGCCACCTAGAGCAAAGGGTTCAAGACAAGAAAGGAGGGTAAAATTAGGCTGGAAAAGTAGGATGGGGCCAAATCAAGGAGGGCCTTGAAGGGAGGCAGGCAAATCTAAACTGGAGACTGGCACGATGTGAATGGCGCTTCAGGAGGGGCCCAGGTACACTTGTGCTAGGATAAGAAAATTTGAAGGTGAGAGGACCAGGGAGGGGAACACAGATCCCTTCGAAAGGAAGCAGAAAGGTAGACCATTGTTCCAAGGCAAAAAAAACCCCACACATATTGAACAATTTGCATAATATTTCAGAGGGTTGCAGACCTTTAAAGACCATCCACGGGACTCTCTGGGGCATCCATGAACTCCAGGTTAAAATCTCTGGAATAGAATCTTACAGCCAATTAGATTCTGGCATACTCACTCAAATAGCGGTGTTTAAGGAAAAAAAAAAAAATCTTAATTCCTGGTCAGAGAAAACAGGAACCTGGATAAGCATGGTACTAAAGGAAAGGACAACAGAGAGTGAATTCCAGCCCAGTTAAGAAGGGACAAAAATGGTTTTTTTGTTTGTTTTTTAATTTTTGGATTTGGGAAATGAAGAAAAGGGAAGTTTGAACATTTCTAATCTACGTGATCAGGTGCATGACGGTACATCCAAATGAGAGAGGGTGTCAGTTTTTTGTTGATTTGATTTTTTCCATTGCGGGGGAGGGTATTAAAGTTTGATTTGTTCATTCAACACACGTTAATAAAGTGCCCAGGATGTGCTTGGCCCTGGGAATATCAACAAGAAAAGGCAGAGCCCTGCTCTCATGGAGCTGACGCTGCAACGGGAAGACAGGCCCAGAACAATGGCACCACGGAGGTTGCTGGAGGGCAGGGGCAGCTTGCACAAAGTGAGGGGAGCATGTGAGGCCCACAGTCTGCTTGGGGAAATCAGGTGCTTGAGACGAAACTTGAAGAGAGCTTAGAGCTTTACCTAACTGAATGAGGGCAGGTATTAGACAGCCCTAAAGTTTCAACAGGAAGAACTACACGTGACGCTTTCCCCAGACCCAACAGCCCGCATATCCTTTCTTTTACCTTCTTGGCCAGGTGCTGCCTATAGGAGATGGGAGGAAAAGAGTCTGATTAAATATAAGAAAGATCACTTTGGCAGCTGAGGGGAGGAGGGGAGAGCAGGAAAAGATTTGAGATACCAAGGGGGTGGGGGGAGGAACAGTAAGGAAGTTGTATTCCTGAACCTACATTCCAAGCTGTTTCCTTCACTGATGAGATAGAGGAAAATAACAAAATCTGCAAATCTGGACTAGCACAGCCAAGCAGGCTCCAAATGGATCTACCTTTGGGGAATAGTAAAATTGCCCTGCAGGGGGCTCAAGGAGCTGGAGCCTTTGAACTGGGTTTAACAGCAATGAAGCCAGATTTTCTTCTGTTCTGCGGCTGTGTTAGCCTCTGTGATCTCCGAATAAATCAAAGAATTTTTCCTCAAGAAGGAAGCCTTCCACGGCTGGTTTCTTGGGAGCCTTGAATGTTGTACTTTGGCAGGTATGTGACAGCCCAGCAGGGAATCCTGGAGCTTTGAGCAGGCCTGACAGCCACTCACGAGGCAGGCCACAGAGCTTTAGAAATCTTCTAGATACGAATGAACTTAGTTACAAAACAGAAATAGACTCACAGACATAGAAAACAAATTTATGGTTATCAAACGGGATAGTGGAGGCCTGGGGAGGGAGGGATAAATTAGGAGTTTGGGATTAACATGTACACACTACTATATATAAAACAGATAAACAAAAAGGACCTACTGTATAGCAAGGGAACTATATTCAATATCTTGTAATAACCTATCTATAATGGAAAAGAATCAGAAAAAGAATAGAATATATATATATACACACACGTACACACATCTCTTTCTAAAGGAGAAAGCAGAGGGGCCTAAACTTAGAGACAAGAGGCAATGGATCTGGACAGGAGGTGATAAGTACCAGACATTTTTAGAAAATAGATAGACTGATTAATTGGGAGTGTAGAAGCAAAGTAAAAGAAAGAATTGAGAACGATGCCCAGATTTCTTGCCCAGGGAACACGGGCTTTGATAGTTCTCTTCACTGACATAACGAGTGGTGGGCATTCCAGGGAGGTGAGGTGGGGATGGGGGTCGCTGGAAGGAGAGAGAATGAGCTCAGTTCTGTTTTGAAGTATTGTTGTTTGTGTACCTTGGGACGACATAACAAAAATACATTGACTGTATAAGCCCAGAGTTCAGGAGAGTAGTTTAGTCTCAACACAGAGGGTTTGGAAATAACAGCACATAAGTGGTAAGCAAAATCATAAGCATAGATGAGACTGCCCAAAAAGAAGATATAGCATAAGAACACAGGAGGCTGAGAGGAGGCCCCTGGGGAAAACCAAAACTGAGGACTAACTGGAGGAGACTGAGTAAGAAGAAGACAGCTAGACTAACCAGGAGAATAGTGCCAAGAAAATTAAGGGAAGGATTTCAAGAATGCAGTGGTCCAAAAGGTCAAATGTCTCATAAAGGTCAAATAAAATGTCAACCAAAATGTGTCTAGTGGATTTAACAACCAGGAAATCATTAGTAACCTTTTCAAGATGGGAGTGGAAAGCAGAGTACTGAGGATTGAAGAGTAACTGAAGGTGAGGCAGTGTAGACAGCCCCTTCATGCGACTTGACCGAGCAGGGAAGGAGAGAGACGGGGGTGGGGAGGGGAATATCTAGAAGTGGAGCTGGGTCATCAGCAGATGTTCTTTTGTTGTCAAAGTTCTCTAATGGGAAAGATTTGAAAGTGGTTTTATTCTGCAAGGAAGAGCAATGAAGAGGAAGCGGACACAAATATGGAAAATAGAAGGTAAATTTGTCCCCTCTGTCTTGGAGGGGATCAGAGAGGTAGCACTTCAGCTCTCAGATGAGCCTTGGATAGGAGCGACTCATCATCAAAGCATGATGACGCGACATAAAGACTGTACCCATGCAGACAAATGTGTACATGGGAGCAATTATTATCTGTCTTTTTCCCGGAACATATTAAATAAGACTGTCCACAGAAAATGAGGGAGCTGGAGTAGAGATGGGCACCTAGGAAGAGTGGGAGAGGGTTGGAGGAAATGTTAAAGGATTGTACACTCCACTGACATTGGATGCTATAAACCTACATCTACACCAGTACCCATGTAGTGTGACCGTCTCCAGTATCTTTCAGAAACCCAAGCTCTGGAGAAGGAGCATCTCACAAGTGAAAAAGGTATGAGTTGGTGGTTTGCAGGCAAGTTGTAGTAGATGGACATGGGGACAAAGGAAGCAAGGATGCCAGCAAGAGAGAGACTGAAGGATGAGACACACCATGGAATTTCATCAGGAAGGATAAAAAAATGAAACCATGAAGGGGCTAACAGCTTGGGAGAAGAGTTGGGGAGTAAGCGACTGGAGATTACACAAAGAGAGAAAGCAGGTGGGATTTCATGTCCACATTAAAGGAAATGTGAAAAGGTGGGTCTTACATTTAACGGTATGGGACATTACCAAAGTGTTGCAATTGTGATTATCCTACCTAGCGAAATGGAATAGAAGCAAAGGTCAAGGGTGTCTATGAACTGCAAATACTGCTTTTTTTTTTTTTTTTTTTTTTTTTGCGGTACGTGGGCCTCTCACCGTGGCCTTTCCTGTTGCGGAGCACAGGCTCCGGACGCGCAGGCTCAGCGGCCATGGCTCATGGGCCCAGCCGCTCCACAGCATGTGGGATCTTCCTGGACCGGGGCACGAACCCGTGTCCCCTGCATCGGCAGGGGGACCCTCAACCACTGCGCCACAAGGGAAGCCCACAAATACTGCTTTAAAAAAGTAAAAGCAACCTTGTATTCATCCAAAACTGCTAACTGCAAGAGATATGCCTTTTACTGGCATTGTTATATAAAAAGCTAGAGGCAGGAAGTGTGTCTGAAGTGAGAGTCTGGGGAAGACAGATCAATAAGAAGCAAAATCCTGCTTCAGACAAGAGTTGCAACCAAGACCTCTGAGAAAAATTGCAACTTTTGTCAGAGGTCTTGGTTGCAACTCTATAGCAAGACTGGTCAAGGACCATAGCTGCTGAGGTGTAGATCTAGCTCTTCTGGATAACAGGTTGAAACATTACTCAATTCATAATTTCCTCAGTAATAGGCCAAAGTCATGGCCCAAGAAGGGTGATCTCTCAACGCTGCGAGTGTAATCTACTTTGGGACCTCGCTCTCCTCCCTTCCTCCCCTTTCCCACCTGTGCCTCTCACTGGCCAAAAGCAGCCGGAAGCCAAACAGAAAGGCCGTCGAGGAAGGACACACCAGTCAGCCTCCCAGGACAGAGATAAGGAAGGAGAGGCGTGAAGAGTGGATCTGGTGAAGAAACGAAAAACATCCAGCGGATTTAACAAGGATTAGGAGCAGCTGTGGTAATAAGCCAGCATGTGTCTTTAGCTCAAAGACACTGGTTTAAAGAAATAAGTCTGACTTAGCATGCATACTGGGACTAGACTGGAAGCCACAAACCAAACCCACAGGAAATTCAGCATGTAGACAGGTTTTGTTTGGCCAATAAAACATGTGTATATATGTTTTCAAATCAAAGAAAGCACATGGGGGCTTCCCTGGTGGCGCAGTGGTTGAGAGTCCGCCTGCCGATGCAGGGGATGCGGGTTCGTGCCCCGGTCCGGGAAGATCCCACATGCCGCAGAGCAGCTGGGCCCGTGAGCCATGGCCGCTGAGGCTGTGCGTCCAGAGCCTGTGCTCTTGCAACGGGAGAGGCCACAACAGTGAGAGGCCCGCATACCAAAAAAAAGAAAGCACATGTTTCCAAGTGTTTTCACATCAGGAGATATCACATAGAAATATAATTTCTGGCTTTTCTTTAAAAATTGGAAGATCCAGCAACATCAGACCCATTTCCTAGAGGGCAACACTCAGCTGGAGCTAACTGCAGCCCCTTTAGACAGGGCATGCCTTGTCTGAATTTCCTCAGGCGTCACCACCTTCTCTTCCATGCCTAACACTGAGGTCAAAGGCAAGTTTTTAGCCTGGAGGTGTCAATCAGCATCAGGCTTGCAGGGGTGTCTTCTTTCTTTGTTTTAACTTTGCAATATTTTTTTCTTCCAGTTTTATTGATACAACTGACATACAAAAAGATAAAAATTAAACTTAAGAGGACTTCCCTGGTAGTGCAGTGGTTAAAAATCCACCTGCCAATGCAGGGGACATAGAGCCCATGCTCAGCAACAAGAGAAGCCACCACAATGAGCAGCCCGTGCACCACAACGAAGAGTAGCCCCCGCTCGCCGCAACTAGAGAAAGCCCGTGTGCAGCAACGAAGACCCAACGCAGCCAAAAATAAATAAATAAATAAATTTAAACTTGAGATATAACTGACGCAGAGCACTATGTAAGTTTAAGGTAAACAGGGGTGTTTACTTATAGTAGAAAAGCACTTTTCTGGATTTACAGGTATCCCCTGCTTTTAAAAAGTTCGCTTTTCACCAATTCACTTTATGAAAGACCTACGTTAGTACCTGTTTTCGCCAACCGAAAGAAATCAGAAAAGGATTTTCGCTTTTACAAAAAAAAAGACAAAAAGCAAAAATAGTGTTCAGCGTTTGTTTTGCAGCAAGCTTTTACAGAGTCAGCGCACAGCCCAAGCAGCAAGAACGGCCCCACCAAACTCCCTCCCCAGGGACTACGTTCAGCATCTCAGCATCAGGCCACCATAGCTTTGAGCTGTGTCTGTAAGAATCTGTGTTTTCTCTCCATTTATTTTGTGCATCCGTTAGCAAAATGTGTCCTAAGGTAATTGCTTCTTTACATCTTTCAGCTTACAAAAGGTTTCATAGGAACTCTCTACTTTTGGATAGGGGGGAACACCTGTAAGTCTGTACCAAAGTAGGAAAACAAAAGATACACCAAGATGGCAGAATTTTTCCTGAAAAATGGGAGAGAACACTTTCCTTATGGAAGGGAAGAGGGTTCCTACAGTGTTTTAATATGCACACAAAGCGTTTCTGCATCAAAAAAAACATAAATCAAGAGACCATTTTTCTTTCATCCTGCCCACTTCACTCAATTGTTACCTGCCTGGAACTCTGTAGGCAATGCAGCTTGAGATTCTGGACTAGAGCCATGCAGGTGGAAAGCAGAAAAATCATCTAAATTTCATGTCACTATCCCACAATATTCTTTATACTTATTGCTATTCCCTACCACTGATGTTCAATCTCCGAATATCTCTGAGCCAATAAGCTTCCCACCATCACCTCTGTCCTCCAAGTAACTTGGGGCATCTCGATCTCAAAGGTTTTGCAGCATTGCGAGGTGGGGACATCCTCTAGGCAGGTAGAAAAATGGTACCGGTGAGGTGAAGATAATGGTTGAAGATACGAGAGTAGATGAGCTCACTTAGTTAAAGCAGTGTGGAAAGAAAAGTGCAGAGGTCAAGATGTAAGAGGCACAAATAATTAAAAAGTGAGGAGAGGCAATTCAAGTAGAGGAAATTCAGTACAAGTAACTGGTTAACCAAGTGATGGAAGAGCTGAGAAACTAAATGGGCAATGAGGCAACACAGAGATTAGCAATGCCACGAAGTTTTTGCCACCCCTGGGCCTGACAGAACAAAAGAAGGAGATGGTGATGCCAGAAACCTGGACTTCTGGTGGGAAGGAGAACAGTGGCAGAGGCTGCCTTCCCGAGCTGGGACTACAGGAAAAAAGCACAAGTCCACCGAGCCGGAAATGACAGAGACTGAACCACTGCCCGAGAAACCACCTTAGCCTCCTGCCAGTTCCTTTCATGGACCAGATCTACTCAGAAAGGTAGGTTTGATACAGACAGAGCAGGGAAAGAGTAGAGAATGAATCTGGGAGCAACCACAAATAACTAGGCGGAAATCAGACTATGGAGGATTCAAAAGGAATTGAGGAATAAGAAACAGAAGCAGCAAATGTAGACCACACATCTGTCATTTGTGCTGTTTCAGTGTTAACTCTGTCCTGTTTGCATTCTTATATTCCTGAGATGTGGCGGAAACTAAATATTCCTAAAAGCTGACTTTAAAAGCTCCATTTCAAGTTATTTTTCCCCAGATGGAATAGCTTCTCCTCAAGTTTCTCCTTCCTCCTTTTCTGCTGAAACTTATAACCTCTTTATTAACTTGTAATTCCTTTTCTTCAAGAATATTAATGAAGATAATAAATAATTGTAGGATTCTCTCCAATAACATCCTGAGTTGCCTCCATGTATAAGCTCTTTTTACACAATTTTTAACTCTTCTGCAATCAAGAATTCAGCAGCACCGGGACCTCCCTGGTGGTTCAGTGGTTAAGAATCCACCTTCCGAAGCAGGGAACATGGGTTCAATCCCTGGTTGGGGAATTAAGATGCCACATGCCGCAGGACAACTAAGCCCAGGTGCTGCTTAGAGAGCCCATGCACTCTGGAGCCTGCGTGCCACAACTTAGACTCGGCGCAGCCATAAATAAATAAATAAATACTTTAAAAAAAAAAAAAAGAATTCAGCAGCAGGATGCAGTTCTTGTTATTACTTTGCAATTACAAAGCAGTAAATCCACTCATCTGAGAGCCAGCCAGCCTGTGACTTAAAATAACATCTCAGTAGAAGCTAGGGCCCCTCCCCTATTGGTGAGATGAGGTTTTCCATTTCAATCGTATGAATAGCTTATAGATACTCTATACCCATCAAGTTATATGTTCCTAAATCAGGTGATTACCGTTTTAATCATACGGTCAGTGAAACAAACTCTGGTTGATTTAAGAGAGCAAGACATTACAGGGAGACAGAACAAGACCAGGACCTAGAGCTTTTTAAAAACCTAGATCTGACTTTCGATTTCCTCATCTGAAAATTTAGCATAATCATTGATGCTCCAACTACCTCTGAGAGCTTTTGGAAAGTCAAATGAGATTAGTTGAGTATTCCTTATAAAGTGCAAAATAAAAATATATCCACAGAGCCAGAATGCCTGGGGTCCTAATACAATCCCACCACTTCCTGGTCATGTGAACTTGAGCAAATTATTCAACTTCTCTGGGCCTCCATTTTCTCATCTATAAAATGGAAAAAGTAGGAGGGCTCTCATCATGGCTTGTAATTAATGACTGGCTGAGGTGAGGGTACAGAAGCTCTGCTCCCTTAGTAACAATGAGACAAGGTACCGTTTACACTCCAGAGCCCCCAGGCATCAGTCTGAGACCACACTTCACCTGAAACCCCATTCTTGTGTAGCACTTTCTCTTTTCTTATTCTGCTTCCCTCTCTCCCTTACCAGTTTTCCTTAGAACATGCTCTTAATAAATCTCATGCACACAAATTGCTTCTGCAGGCTCTGCTTTTATAGAACCCAAACTAAGTCAGTACTACTCACACAGCGTTGTTGATAATACAAGTAGAGCACTTGAAACAGTGCCTGGCATGTAGCAATTTCTCAATAAGACTGAGCAGAAAATGGGCCAGGAAACATGGTGATGTGATGATTGCAATAATGACGTTACAAAACCCCTGGCTTGCAATTAACATGTATGGAAATTAAAAGTCATCCCTCTTGCAATAATGCCATTTGAAGCAACATGGATGGACCTGGAGATTATCATAGTAAGTGAAGTAAGTCAGGAAGAGAAAGACAATTCATATAGGATAGACGTAGAGTACAGACTTGTGGCTGTGGGGCAGGGTGCGGAAGGGATGGATTGGGAGTTTGGAAAAGAATATATGAAAAAGAATATATATATGTACATATAACTGAACCACTTTGCTGTACAGCAGAAATTAACACAGCATTATAAATCAACTATACTTCAATAAATTTTTTTAAAGACATCCCTCTATCCTAACAACAAATAAAAAGCTGAACAAACTGAAAAAAATCAACAATTCAACTAAGATCTGTCAGAAGTGAGGTCACAAGGTAACACCCCTAAAACTGGAGAGATAGACAGACAGATATAGAGAATTACACCTTATTGGAGCAGAAACCCACAAGCAGAAAGCTCCATAGAAAGCAGTGCTGAGGTGAGAAAACCTGACCTGTAATTGACAAATTGCTGGAGGCTCAGTGTGAACAAATCTGAGAGATAAAAACTCCAGGAGGACCCAGTCATGGTGGGGGTGGGTGCGAGGGGAGAGGGGAATTTTGTGAGTTTTACCTCCAGGAGCTCTACCAGGTTCTCACAGTGAAGACAGGGAAAAAAAAAATCCCCAGGTGCGGGGGCTTCCCTGGTGGCGCAGTGGTTGGGAGTCTGCCTGCCGATGCAGAGAACACGGATTTGTGAGCCAGTCCAGGAAGATCCCACATGCCGCGGAGCGGCTGGGCCCGTGAGCCATGGCCGCTGAGCCTGCGCGTCCGGAGCCTGTGCTCCGCAACGGGAGAGGCCACAACGAGAGGCCCGCGTACCACAAAAAAAAAAAAAAAAAAAAAACAGTTAAAAAATCCCCAGGTGCTTCCTGCAAGGGGAGGGGAAAAGTAACCATTCTGAAATAACCAGAGCATCCTTATCTTCTTAACAGGGCCTGCCCGCAAGAGAGACTTTTACCGGATCCTAAATTATTGGGGCCTTATCAGAGCCTAACTAACCCAGCAGAAGGGAGATGCCCAACTCTAGTCCCCTCTGGCCATCCCGTCCCACCTAAGGTAGTGAGGGTGGAGGCACTTGTGAAGTTCACAGTCCTGAGGCACAGGCTCACTAAAAACTGATGCCTAGTCAGAGGACTATAGAACACTTCCTCTCCCCTCCCCTCACACCTGACCAACACATCACTGAAGGACTACTTACTGGAGTTCCTTTTACCCAATACATCACATCCAACTTTCAACAAAAAATTACAAGGCATGGACCTAGAGATTGTCATACTGAGTGAAGTAAGTCAGAGAAAGAGAAATATCATATGATATCACATATGCGGAATTTTAAAAAAATGATACAAATGAACTTATTTACAAAACAGAAACAGACTCAGAGAACAAACTTATGGTTACCTGGGGGGAAGGGTAGGGGGAAGGATAGTTAGGGAGCTTGGGATTGACCCAAAAAAATTGTATATCACTATATTGTACACCTGTGACATATAATATTATACATCAACTGTACATCAATAAAAAAGAAAGAAAAAAGTTACAAGGCATACTAAAAGGCAAAAAACACAGTTTGAAGAGAGAAAGCAAGCATTAGAACCAAACTCAGATATGGCAAAGATGTTGGAATGATTAAGTGGGAACTTAAAACAACTATGATTGGGAATTCCCTGGCAGTCCAGACTCGGCGCTTTCACTCCTGGGGCCCAGGTTCAATCCCTGGTCAGGGAACTAAGATCCTGCAAGCTGTGCGGCCCCTGGGGGAAAAAAAAAACTATTAATATATTAAGGGCTCTAAAGGAGACTGAGTTTAATTTCTCTCTGATTGAGTGTGGACTGGACTTATTTGATCACATCTATTGAATAGATTAAAGCAAAAGTGATAGGACGTCTCTTCCAAGAGTAGGTTATACAAAGACTGGAGTTTCCATCTGGGGTGCTCTCCCTCCCTCTTTGTCCTGGGTCCCTTACTATGGGGGAGGCCCTATGAAAAGGCTCACATGACAAGGAGCTGTAGCTCCTGCCAACAGCCCCAAGACACCTTGGAAGTGGACCCTCCAGCCCTTGCACATGGTTACAGCCCTGGCTGAACACTTAAGTGCAACCTCATGAGAGACCGCTAGCCAGTGTCTGGATTACTGACCCACAGAAACTGTGACCTAAGGAATGTTTCTTGTTTTTTTGTTTGTTTCTTTGTTTGCGGTATGCGAGCCTCTCACTGTTGTGGCCTCTCCCACTGCGGAGCACAGGCTCCGGACGCGCAGGCTCAGCGTCCGTGGCTCATGGGCCCAGCCGCTCCGCGGCATGTGGGATCTTCCCGGACCCGGGCACGAACCCGTGTCCCCTGCATCAGCAGGCGGACTCCCAACCACTGCACCACCAGGGAAGCCCATGTTTGTTGTTTTAAGCTGCCAAATCTAAGGCAATTTGTTACCCAACAATCGACAGCAATGTGGAAAGATAATAAAATTCCAGATATCAATGGTTTGGTTTTAGAATAAGGGAGAAATCCCAAGACTATGAACGAAATGGGATGGACTGGAAATGGGGTTACCTGTGTGTATGCAGGGCATCAGACAACAAAACTGCGGAACTCAAATGTCACCATGCTGATATGGAAAAAGCCAAAATAAGTATCATGAAATACAGCAAACTCAGTGGTGAAACCAGATCCCTAAGCTCACTGAGGTGGCTCTGTTCCTGAGGGAGCGTTGCCAGTAGAAACTCAGTCTCTTTAAAACAAATGCAAAGTGCCATGATGAAGGAGAGAGTGAAAACAGAAAGGCCTCTCCTTGGGGAAAGAGAGCAAAGGCAAATAATCAGGCTTTTTTTTTTTTTTTCTTTAAAGAATCAAGAATGAATGCTTTACTCTTATGCTAGAACAAGGGGTATCAGATAATTCAAACTCTTTGTATTCAGAGTTGCTTTTTCTGGTCACCTGAATATATATTAATAAGATGTTCCTGTGAATTCAGTCTTAACTGGAAGGATTTCAAAAAAACTTTCCAAAGTCATTATACGTGAATAGAATCCCCAGAAAATTTTCCACAGAGTTCAGCTTTTCCAAGCCAGCTCTGTAGCTTCTTTCCCAAAGTTTCCTTTACTATGTGATGACCCTGCTTGTCCTCCTGACATAAGATGATGCTGAAGGCTAGCAGGGCTGATTTGAGTTCTGCTCTCAGCTCTAGCTAAGCAGTCAGAGGAGCTCAAATAAGACTTTTCTCTTTTGGGGCTTCCCTGGTAGCACAGTGGTTAAGAATCCACCTGCCAATGCAGGGAACACGTGTCTGAGCCCTGGTCCAGGAAGATCCCACACGACGTGGAGCAGCTAAGCCCGTCCGCCACAACTACTGAGCCTGCGCTCTAGAGCCTGCGAGTCACAACTACTGAAGCCCGCGCGCCTAGAGCCCGTGCTCCACAACAAGAGAAGCCACCGCAATGAGAAGCCCGTGCACTGCAACGAAGGGTAGCCCCCGCTCACCGCAACTAGAGAAAGCCCGAGTGCAGCAACAAAGGCCAAACACAGCCAAAAATAATAAACAAATAAAACAAATAAATTTATTAAAAAAAAAAACCTTTCCGTTTTGAAACTTACTTCCTTATTTGTCACTCAGTGTTGACAATGCCATGCTTCACAGCACTAATGTCAAATAGATTACAGAGGAAAAAGCACTTGGCAAACTGTAAAGTGCTGCACAAATAGAAAAGGGGAATTCCTTTCAGCAGCCACATTTCCCAAAGAAGACTATCAGCCACTGTCAACTCTTCAGTCACATCAGACCTTTTATTAGTAGAAAATGCTTCTCTCTTTTTTTTTTTTTTTTCTTTAAAGAATCAAGAATGAATGCTTTACTCTTATGCTAGAACAAGGGGTATCAGATAATTCAAACTCTTTGTATTCAGAGTTGCTTTTTCTGGTCACCTGAATATATATTAATAAGATGTTCCTGTGAATTCAGTCTTAACTGGAAGGATTTCAAAAAAACTTTCCAAAGTCATTATACGTGAATAGAATCCCCAGAAAATTTTCCACAGAGTTCAGCTTTTCCAAGCCAGCTCTGTAGCTTCTTTCCCAAAGTTTCCTTTACTATGTGATGACCCTGCTTGTCCTCCTGACATAAGATGATGCTGAAGGCTAGCAGGGCTGATTTGAGTTCTGCTCTCAGCTCTAGCTAAGCAGTCAGAGGAGCTCAAATAAGACTTTTCTCTTTTGGGGCTTCCCTGGTAGCACAGTGGTTAAGAATCCACCTGCCAATGCAGGGAACACGCGTCTGAGCCCTGGTCCAGGAAGATCCCACACGACGTGGAGCAGCTAAGCCCGTCCGCCACAACTACTGAGCCTGCGCTCTAGAGCCTGCGAGTCACAACTACTGAAGCCCGCGCGCCTAGAGCCCGTGCTCCACAACAAGAGAAGCCACCGCAATGAGAAGCCCGTGCACTGCAACGAAGGGTAGCCCCCGCTCACCGCAACTAGAGAAAGCCCGAGTGCAGCAACAAAGGCCAAACACAGCCAAAAATAATAAACAAATAAAACAAATAAATTTATTAAAAAAAAAAACCTTTCCGTTTTGAAACTTACTTCCTTATTTGTCACTCAGTGTTGACAATGCCATGCTTCACAGCACTAATGTCAAATAGATTACAGAGGAAAAAGCACTTGGCAAACTGTAAAGTGCTGCACAAATAGAAAAGGGGAATTCCTTTCAGCAGCCACATTTCCCAAAGAAGACTATCAGCCACTGTCAACTCTTCAGTCACATCAGACCTTTTATTAGTAGAAAATGCTTCTCTCCAACATTTGCCATCTCTGATTATAACGATAACAATATCCCCGTGCTTTCAACACACCGGCCCCACCTCCTTTCCTCACCTGTGGCTTGCATTATTATTTCTACCTTCGCTCGGGCTGCTCCCAGAGTTTCCTTTTACTCCCTCTCTGCCTCCTTTCACCTGGGAGATATTTCCCCCCAGTAAACGCTTCAGCCATGTTTTTGAGGAAACCACGATGGAGTCATTCTGTTTTCATTTTCCCGAGAATAGCTGCCTGCTGAGTGAGAACTCATCCTCCACTGGGCTGTGGCCCTACAAGTCGGCTCTGAATTGTCTGGGCCAGTGCAGTCCGGGACTACCCGTGGACCAGGGATATGGAAGTTCTGAACAACACATTCTCCTTTTCCTAAGGCACCGACTTCCTCAGTTTTCTAAATCCAGGATGTTTTATCTCCCGCCAACCTGGCCTGCACCCCTTTTCCATGGAGGGACTGTTGGTGGTTCAGAACATGGACTTCAGAATCACTTGGGTCACCCGGGGTAAGTAACCCAACCTCTCTCATGAGAGCTTCATTTCTCATAAGGATCATGTTAACTGCCTGCCAAGGTCACAGGTCAGAATGAAATGAGACCACGTACAGAGTGTTTACAAGGGTGACAGGCACACAGCAGGGCTTCAGGAATGCAGACTGTTAAGCTAGGTTTCAATTCCTCTTCCAAGCCATCCTAGACTCTTGCCCCCAACAGCCCTTTCCTCTCCACACCCCCACTTCCTTCCTTCCTGCTGATCCCAGTAGGACCCAGCAGGGCCTCCCTCCTCTGCAAAGTAACCCTGCTACACCGTCCTACGATGCTGTCTTCCTCATTGAGTGCCCACAGCCCTTGTCTCTGCCCCTCGTGGGGAAGTGGTCCTGTGCTTCCTTGGGCTGTTCATTACCTTTCTATGTGTGGTGTCATTTAACCCAAGCAGGCTTTATTTGCTGACACGGTGGATTGTTATAAATATTTTACCAGACCTCCAGACAGGCCCAGTAATGGAGATGCTGAATTTTAAAACAAGGTAAGTAAATACCAATGAATAACACTGCAAAGGGAAAGGTTGGCCAAATTTAGGGTCCAACAGTGAGCCTAGTTTTCCTCACAGCCCCTTTTATACCTTCTAGAGCTGTTCTTATTAATAAAGGTATAGTTCCTATACAGATTTATCAGTAAAATTACCAGTAATAGAAAAAACATAGACCTGTGTTCTGCAAAGGTGGTAAGAGGATTCTACGGTTAAAAAAAGCGATTAAAGTCATTAGATTCTAATTAAGGTAAGGTCAACTGGCTGGAAATTACAAAATGTACACCTGGGAGTCTCGATCTTTAAAAGCAGAGAAAGATTGGGGTAAAGTTAGTAAAGTTCTTGAAAAAGAGAGCTGTCTATAAACATCAAGAGGGGTAGCCAGAAAGAGAGAGAGAGAGGCCCCACCATGTAATCTGTGCCCAAGATCCAGGAATGGATTTCCATCAGCCCTTACAATCTGGGGGCACCCTCTAGAAAGGAGACGCATCCCTGTCTCTCTTCCTGGTCCTGACCAAAGAGATTAATAAGGGGTGTTCTCAAAGTCAATATTAAAAGGAGACCAAGGGTGATTTCATGGGTCACCCAAGGAAATCTCTCCCCACTTGTTTGCTGATTCCCGAAAAGTCCTTTCTGCTATAAGTAGAGATTGAGGCTGAATATGTGAACACTATCTCACACATTGATGAATAATCCACAAATGCAAACAATGCTAAGCCATGCTTTCTGGGTTTTATTGAGAAGGAAGGAATCATAAAGACCAGTGAGGAATGAGACCCCAAAAGTGAGTCAACTAGCTTTGAACTTCAAACAAAGCCAAAGAGAATTTGTGTACCAGCCTCGTCTCCACCAGGTATACTGGTATGTTTGCAGGAAGCTTTGCTGGCTAAGATACTTTGTGACTCTAGTAAAGTTGTGGACCCATGTGGGCCAGCCCTGGAACTATGCCACCACCAAACAAGTACAGTGTTTAGTAGTAAAAATAAGTTTAAAGAGATTTCCTCCAATTCCTCAAATAGTATTGAAGAGGCGTGTTATGGACTGAATTGTATTGCCCCCACAAAATTCATAGGTCGAAGCCCTGACCCCCAATAGGACTGTATTTGGAGAAAGGGGCTTTAAGGAGGTAATTAAGGTTAAATGATGTCATAAGGGTGGGGCTCCAATCCAACAGGACTGGTGGCCTCATAAGAAGAAAAAGGGACACCAGGAGTGCAGGCACACACAGAGAAAAGGACAGGTGAGGACACAACAGAGAGGCACTGTTTGCAAGCCAGGAGGAGAGACCTCCCGGAAACCAACCCTGCTGGCTCCTTGATCTAGGGATTCCAGCCTCCAGAACTGTGAAAAAATGATTTTTTCTTGTTGAAGCCACCAGTCTGAGGTATTCTGTTATACCAATCCAAGCAGACGAATACAAGGGTCTAGTTTATAACCAACACACACACACACACACACACACACCTCCCCAGGGAGGTGGATAGAGAACCCAAGCTGACCCTTGCAGAATTCTTTTGATGGGCTCCAGGACGCAGGATGGAAAGTCCACAGATACTCTCACATTAGTAATTTTTATCCCATCCCAACACAGTCATTAAAATAGAAAGAAGATTTCTTCCTGGGGCATTCATACATACAGGTCAACAAACACTTATTATGCACCTACGATGCCACGCACTAGGACCTGGGCTACAAAGATGGAAGATGTTTGCCTTCAAGGATCTCACAGCAGGCTCACCAAGCACCGGAACTGAGGCCACTGGAACTGGCTGCTCCTTCCTGGTCACCCTCTGCCCACCCTGGCAGAGGGATGCAGACTGTACCCCGGAACTCTGGTCTTACAGACCCCAGCTCTCTGGATGGATTGGGCCTGGGCAACTTTTCTATCTTGTCTACCCCTAAAATATTTTTACCTCTGGGAATGTTTAGATTTGCCTGTATTTCAAAGGGATCCCCCAGGCTCCTCATTTGCAGTTGTTTTTATTTTCAGAAAACGGAATGGTGACTGGGAAGAGCCCAGTTCCAGGCCCCCCACTTCAAATCGAGGACACTGCCTGTCCCAGTCTCCACTGTAGATAAATGGAGACGACAATGCCTCAACATTCTGTGAGGATTTAAAGAAATGTGTATATTTAAGTGCAAAGCTATGTAAATAAAAGGCAGTAGTAATAATGTCATGTATGAACTGTTTGCTATGCACCAGAGACTGAGGTCAGTCCTCACAATAACCGTAACAATAGCAACTCTGTGACGTGAGTTCTATTGTAATCTTCATTTTTACTAATAAGGAAAGTGAGACTTAATGAAGCTCTATATGTAGGCTAAGGTCATAGGGGTGATGACGGGAAGCTTGGTGACTGAAGAGTTCTAGGCATCCATTACCCTATTACATTCTCCCATGGTTGCAGAACTTTTAATCAATTGTCTTAGGTATTGAAGTCATTTGCATTTGTAACTTAGCATCATAATTTAAAGGAGTTCATGCACACTTTCCAGGTGGGACCAGGAGGAGGCGAAGCCTAAGTAACAGGATAACCATTAGAAGGGCTGGGAAGACAATCCTCATCCAGGCTTCTGCCAACTCCGTGCTTCTAATACACCTCCCGCCCTGCATCACTCTTTAGAGACTAATGCGTGAAGTTGGTTACAATAATTGAGTTTCTGGCATAAGGGGTATTTTCCTGATTTTTTTAACCTTAAAAATTGTTCCTCTTACGAACTAGTGGTTACCAGTGGGGAGAGGGAAGAGGGGAGGGGCAATATAGGGATGGGGATTAAAAAGCACAAACTGGGGCTTCCCTGGTGGCGCAGTGGTTGGGAGCCCGCCTGCCAGTGCGGGGGACACGGGTTCGGGCCCTGGTCCGGGAGGATCCCACATGCCGCGGAGCAACGAAGCCCGTGCGCCACAACTACTGAAGCCTGCGTGCCTACAGCCCACGAGCCGCAGCTGGAGAAAGCCCGTGCGCAGCAACGGGAATGCAATGCAGCCAAAAATAAATAAATAAAATAAATAATAAATTTAAAAAAAAAAAAAAAAAGCACAAACTGTTACATATAAAATAAGCTACAAGGATATACTGAACACAGGAAATACAGCCAATATTTTATAATAACTATGAATGGAGTATAACCTTCAAAAACTGTGAATCACCATATTGCACACCTGTAACTTATATAATATTTACAGCAACTCTACAACAATAAAAGAAAAAACTGTTCCTCTTAAAAACAGAGTAGACTGGTGGTTACCAGGAAGTGGGAGTGGGAGAAATGGAGAGATATTGGCTAACAGGTACAAACTCTCAGTTATAATATTAACAAGTTCTAGGGATGGTGATGCATGGATGGTACAGCATGGTGATCATACATTGAATGTTGCTAAGAAAGGAGACCTTAAGTGATCTCACCACCAAAAAACGGGGTAATTACGTGACCAGGTGTTTCTGAGATGGAGGTGTTAGCTCATGCTACAGTGAATGGTAAACATTTTGTATTCACGTCAATACAACAAACGTATCAAACAAACATACACAATGTTATATGTCAATTATATCCCAATAAAGCTGGAAAAAAATTGTTCCTCTTAAACCATCACATTCAACTACCTCTTTTCTACCATTCAGAGAGGTAAACAGGGATTTCACTTTTTTAAAATTGAAGACAGCATTTAGCTTCTCTCTACAACTCCACATAAAGCCTTTTAACTGTGAGATTACTCTGCCATCTAGCTTCCTAAGTCTATACGGCTGTCCGTGATACTCTCCTGGGGCGTATTAGGGCTAAACACTGCTTTGTTTTAAAATGCATTGTTTTAGATCACTTAACAACTGTTCAATCATCACACACACACACACACACACACACACACACAGCAGTAACGGGAAGCATGATGTCTCCTCAACAGGAAGAAGTCCTTGTCAGAAAGATCAGTCTACAATGTGGTGAGAGAGAACTGAGACACTTGAGATTTCTGCTTGGAAAAAAAAAAAAAAAAAAAAATCAATGGAAGAGCATTCCTTCTTTTCAAGCATCTAGAATGCAGATTTTAAGACTTAAAGTGAGTGAAGTTAACATGAAAGGCCAACATATAAAACACCAAGCATCCATCTGTTGACTAAATCTTATAAATTTAGTTGAAAAGAGAATGTGTTTTCTAATAGTCTGTATGTTCTATAACAGCATTTTCTATAAACTTGCTACCCATAAGCTACTATAGGGGAACAGAATTTGCCGCCCCAAAATATGTCTCTTTGGAATATTTTAAGCTGGTTATTTTGTAAAAGACAGAAGACGTGGGAAAAACTCTGAAAACCAAGTAGGAGTTAATCTTTTGTAAGAAACATTTACATTTGCAAGGGAAATCTCCAGTTGTAAGGCTATCTCCCTCTCCATATACCTAGTGGAGGAGGAGTGCTGGGCTGCACCCCACAGGCCTGCAAGCCTTGTAGTTGCCCAGCCACAAGACCAAAGAAAGAGCCCAAAGGCAGCAGCAGAGACATCAATGGTTTAGTAGATAGGGAATCTTACAAGTCTGAAGCGAAAGGTCCAGGAGCGACACTACTGCAGACAGAAGACAGGACATACCCAGCAATCTTCGCTACTGAGGGGCGAAGGAGGCTACCGTTTATAGGGGATATTGACGTCAGGTTGGTTCATCAGTTACCAGGGAAACCAGTGGCTAGGGCAGGAGGCAACCACAGAGGCAGTTATTGATTAAGCTCTGTAATTAAGAGGATTGGACAGTCATGTGAATGAAGCAGGGACTGGTTGAACAGGAGCCCTACAGAGAGCAAGACAACAGCCACCTTGAGCAGCCTGACCATACAAGGAGGATGGCCAAATCTCTAGAAATTCTTATCAGTGGAGAACGCAGTAACTTCAATCTGCATCATAACTTACCCTTGTTTACTGTGCTTTTCCAGGGAACCTCTCGTAACTGACTGTCCCCACCCTCAACATCCTCCTTTGTCTTTAGCTGAGGAAGGTGTTTAAGGTGAGGGCTTCAGCCATTTTGATGAGTTACTCAGTTTTCCTGGGTCTCTCCCAGGTATACATGTTATTAAACTTTTGTTTGATTTCTCCTGTTAATCTGTCCCATGTCAATTTCAATTCTTACACCAGTCAGAAGATCCTGTAAGGGTAGAGGAAAATTTCTTCCTCCCCAGGAAGTTGGCGACTCTGGTGTGATACAACTTTACTGGCTGGACACTACTTGCCCCAAAGCTGTCGCAGATCCAGAGACACCTGACAAAAGCCAGCAGAAGGTGAAAATTCTTACCATGTCTGTCAGTCTCCCAAATCTTTGCCTTAGGGTCTGTTGGAAATGAGAGTGGTAAGAGTTTTTCACTCTTCTAAAATTAGATTAGCAGAAGAAAATATTTGTAGGGCTAGCTCCTTGGACTCAGCAACTCTTGGTTTAAAATTTCGAAGAGTACTCTTGGTTTGTTGTTCTTTTCGTCCCAGAGATGGTCACCGTTTTTCTTCATCTTTGTCTTTTGTGTCATTTGTCATAAGGAGGAAAACCGTTGATCTGATTAGGTTTTTCTTTTACCCCATTCTGTCTTGAGAGCTTGGCTTATTGACCAGTGAGAAAACTCTCTCTCATCTCTGCCATCCTGAAGGTGCACACAGATACCAGTGTGCATTTGGCAGCCAGTTCAATGGACTGGAATTCCAACCATCTCTTTGTCTGGCGATGCCAGCTCTCAGGGAAGTTCGTTACAAGGAGATTCAGTCCATAAGCATCCTTTGTCATCTCAAACTTCATTGCTCTATTAGTGATACAACGAAAATTTTTACTTCTGTAACCAAACCAAACTTTGGTCCACTAGCCCACCACGTAGCAAAGCCAGTTAACTGACCCCAGGTTGGGTGAAGTAAAGTACAGCATTTATTGCAGGGCCCAGAAAGGGGTACAAGCATCTCATGCTCAAAAGACCCAAACTCCCTGATGGCTTTCAGGGAAGGGTTTTTAAAGGCAACATTTGTAGGGAGTGCTGCAGGGTGCATGACTTTCTTCTGATTGGTTAGTGGTGAGGTAACAGGGTGATTTTCAGGAATCTTAATCATCTGGGGACTCCCTGTTTGTATGCTTTTGGTCAGCATGTTGTCACCATCCTCCATCTAGGTGGGGTCTTAGTTCCTGCAGAACAACTCAAAGATATATGTCAGATTGTTACATATACCCTTGAGGGGGAACTAGGATTCTGTTGTATTGCTGAACTATTATCATTACTTTTCTTGCTTAACTTCTCTTCCTTTCTTTCTGCATTCCCTCACTTTCCTAATTAGTAACTACTTATGCCTGCTCTTTAGAACTCAGGGAAGGTCTAGAAGACTAAAGCCTTTTTCTACAAACAAAAAACATGGGACATGGAGAGGTTTTTGGATCTGGGAGGGCCCCGCAGGATCCTCCTCAGTTTCACTTTCTTAGATAACTTTTGGGAGTGAACTATCTGGATCTTGTGAGGGCTACACCCTTTGCACTCTCCTGTGGGGATGCCTCCTGCATCTTACTGGTTTGAGTCCCTATTAAGATCCTACTAGTAGTCAATCTAGTAGCCAATCGTCAGATGATGGATCCTATAAATTGGAAAAACTTCTAAATTGGTAAAATTTTTAGAGAACTCTCATCATAAACAGCTGTTTTATTGGTACTTAGGGAAAGACCAAGTTAAAAGGTAAATACAAAGAAATATAAGAGCTAACCCTAAGAAATCCCTTGGTTTAAAAAAAAAAAGTTTGTGAAGGCTTATTGAATTTGCAGTCTCAGCCTCCCCTCATGGGTCTCACAGATGCTAATAAAAATATTAGGTTAATTAACAAGAGAACAGGAAGAAGCTGAGGGGAAAATCAAGCGACTCTTCCCAACAAGGTGGAAATTTTTTTTTTTTTTTTTTGCGGTACGCGGGCCTCTCACTGTTGTGGCCTCTCCCGTTGCGGAGCACAGGCTCCGGACGCACAGGCTCAGCGGCCATGGCTCACGGGCCCACCTGCTCCGCAACATGTGGGATCTTCGCGGACTGGGGCACGAACCCGTGTCCCCTGCATCGGCAGGCGGACTCTCAACCACTGCGCCACCAGGGAAGCCCAGGTGGAAGTTTTTTAAAAGGGTATTAAGAAATAAGATCAGTAAAGCAGATATTAAAAGTGGTGGAATAAAGGGGAATCAGAAAGGGAAGAGTCACAGGACTCATTCAGGAGAGCAGGACTCAAGCAGGATAGCAATCTTTAGATGGTTATTAAGAAATGGAATAAATAAAATGGGCATTGATGGGATTAAAACAAAGGTTTTAATACAGCACTACCTAAGATTGGATGAGCCAAAGGTATGCCATTTTGTCCCCCAACATAAAAGGGCCCCAAACAATTCGACCCTATTTACCCTAGTCTGGAGAAATTTTAAAAGCTGAAGACAAAAATTACTCTAAGAAACCTGACCAGCAATTGCTTGGGACAACAGACCAATTAATCAGGTTAAAGATTGACAAAAGGGACTTCCCTGGTGGCGCAGTGGTTAAGAATCCGCCCGCCAATGCAGGGGACACAGGTTCGCGCCCTGGTCCAGTAAGATCCCACATGCCGCGGAGCAACTAAGCCCGTGCGCCACAACTACTCAGCCTGTGCTCTAAAGCCTGTGAGCCACAACTACTAAGCCCACGTGCTGCAACTACTGAAGCCTAGGTTCCTAGAGCCCATGCTCCCCAACAAGAGAAGCCACTGCAATGAGAAGCCCGCGCACCACAACAAAGAGGAGCCCCTGCTCGCCGCAACTAGAGAAAGCCCGCGCACGGCAAAGAAGACGCAACGCAGCCTATAAATAAATAAATTTTAAAAGATGAAATAAAAAATAAAATTCACTAACACACACACAAAGATCGACAAAAGGGCCTGATCCCTTGGCTTGACCCCTCACTGGGGATCCACAGCCTTTTATACAGATATGGATAGAATGGCTTGGGGATTAAGAGGAAAAGTTTCTGGGACCCCTTGTAAGACTGAGACTTGTTGATGGGGTCCTAATGGAGGCTATGGTTAGAGGTATAAGAGTTCATGCAACTGAGGTGAAAGTTTATAAGAAAATTGGTGTGTTTGAATGGGCTTCATGTAAGGTGGTTGCATCTCTTTTGCCTGATTGTATTGCGGGAATAGACATTGTGTCTAGCTGGTATTGCCTGGTATTGTAAGACAGGGCATATAAATCCACCCTTCAGGCATTGTTAATTAAACATGCTAAAAGGAGCCAGTAGGGTCACCTGAACCCACAGAATGTGAGGTTGAAACTGGAGCCTGATATTCGGGGACTAATAGAAGCAATAATGGAAGGTTTTTGCCCCTAAGATGGATTGGTCTGGGGTTAATTTATGCACTCAGAAAGAGGCCCTTTGCCAAATTTTCATTTAGGAACTAGACTTACTATAACAATGCTTATGCTGTTTCCGAGAGTAAGTTATCTTTCATTAGAAGATGAAAGAGTGAGTGCATTTTACATTTAATTCTTTATAGCTAAAAGCACAAACTTAACTGGTCTCACTGGTCAGGTTTCCTTAGAAGGTAGTTTTGTGTGACTGACTAAGAATTGGCCAGAGTATTTTCAGGCTGGTATGATTTCGCTCTTTCTTTTAGAACTAAGTATTTTATCTTTAAATTGACATTTTTATTTATTTATGCTAAAGTTGGAAAAACTAACCTATGTGTATGTAATGTTTATTTTTTACTTGAAAAAAGTTTGAAAGGATGAAGACCAAAGCCAATTTAGAAGTGTTTTTGGCCACTAAAAAAAAAAAAAAAAAAAGAGGGCCTTTGTTGAACACCTTGTGCAGGCTTTTGAAAGACATGATAGATTAAACCCTGAAGTTCTAGAACATAGAAATCTTTTTATTTCCATTTAACTTGGAAATCTCCCTGATATAAAGAAGCAAATTAAAGAACATGTAGTTGGACAGATCAGCCTGTTTATACCATTTAGGTGGCAACCCTAAGGAATTAAAAACAGCTGTCCTTGTTTTACTAATCTAGTCTTTACTGGGCCAGAGGTATGGCTCCTAAACCAATTCAAAGCTCACCAATCCTTTCTACCACTCCCAACCTTCCCTATTTATCTTAAGATGCTTGTAAGTACTGAAAAAAAAATCTGCCCTTACAGGAACAAAGTCCTGGGAGGAACTTGAATTTCTTTCCCCATGCCTTTGAATGTTCTACCTAGTCTTCTCCAGGAACTCTTACCTACACAATCCCTTTAAAATGCAAATTTCAGAAAGATAACTTATCAAAAGGAAAAACACAAAAGGGGAAAAAGTCATTTGGAACTTGGCTTGTCAAGGATACATCTCAAGTGTCTTCCCCACAAATAGTAATAAAAAGGGTGTTAGCTATCTGAACAGGTGACCTTGTTTTGTTCTATCTGCCAGAAACCCAATTTGAATCCAACCTCTTTTGTAACTGCTAGGTTTGGTGTTATCGGCGAAGTGTTAGAATGGGAGCTATGGTGTCTCTGTGTCTGTGTTTGTATGTGTCTATGTATTGTGTCTATATATTGTGTCCAACATATGTATGTGTTGTGGATGTGTGGTATTGCTAAAATTAATTTGTAAAAGAGCTGTATCTAATTGGCTTAAAGAAAATTAAGCACTTATATAAATTCTCAGTAATATAATAGAAACTGACCCAAATGAATTTCAGATTCATTTGATCTGAGAAAAGGTATTAAACTAGTTTAAGTTTGTTGGCTTAATTAATACAGAGATGTCTTTAGAGTCATCAACATTAAGTGTAATACTTTTATTATACCTAAGTTTACTGGAAATCAAGTAAGTTCATGTTATCTCTGTTACAAAATTTTTCAGCAAGAAAAATAACTTTGTATGATGAAACTTTCATAAGTAAATAAATGTCAATGGGATAAGAGTTTTTAGGTGAACTCGTTAAGAGTAACTATGTTTTATGGTATGTCTACTTAAAATAGTTTCTCTCTTTTTGGTAACTTGAAACCTTAGACTTTTGCTAAGTTAAATGATGAAAATTTATTGAATGTTTAGATCATTTACAAATAAGATAAAATACTGAAACATTAATTGCTAAACAAGTTACCTACTTCTGACTTTTTATTAGAGAAAAGCTAAAGATATTTAGGTTTATTAAATACATGTCATGTACCACATTAAAAAAAAATTATGCTATGAGGAAATGTATGTTTCTAGAAGTTATGTACCCATAAGTTTGACAACCAAAAATATTACTGTTATAACAAAAAGTTCACAACTGGCTTCTTAGTTTTCACTAGAAATTAAGGTTTTTAAAGGTTAAGAATTCTAATTAACATATGTAACTAAAACTACTAAAATTAATAAGGAAAACATCTTTGTATGCAAGGAGATTTTTTTAAGGTACAAGAAATGGAAATGCATTTTGTTAAGGCAAAAGAAAGTAATTTTGTCCTAAACAGAGGTTGGGGGTGAAGGGAGAGAGAGAGAGAGAACATGCATAGGACAAAATCTGAATGTAAAAAGGGAAGTTATAGAAGGTTTGTGGAAAAGCAACACTGAGAAGAATTTTGTGTGTGGTCAGGACTGGCTAGGATTAGAATGAGTTTAATTGGTTGGATGAATCCTAATATTAAAAGTAAGCTGGAGCTTCCCTGGTGGCGCAGTGGTTGGGAGTCCGCCTGCCGATGCAGCGGACACGGGTTTGTGCCTGGTCCAGGAAGATCCCACATGCCGCGGAGAGGCTGGGCCTGTGAGCCATGGCCGCTGAGCCTGCGCGTCCAGAGCCTGTGCTCTGCAACGGCAACGGGAGAGCCACAAAAGGGAGAGGCCCGCGTACTGCAAAAAAAAAAAAAAAAAGTAAGCTGGTGCAAACTTAGAATTTAGTTAAGAGGACAGAGTTTTCTTGAAATATTTATCTGCTTTTGATAACAGATTGTAAAGTTTCTTTCCCTTTTAAATCTGTTTTATCTTTCTGCATTTGCCTTGGAAATCTTAGTAACACTTTGGTTAAGAGAATAAGTATTGTTTCACAGTGACCTATGATATTTGGTATGTTAAATTACATGGAAAGCATTGTCAAATGAATGATGATAAACTTTCTCAGATTATACTGTATGGGTAAATGTTATTAATAAAATGTTCTAGAAATTATATGAAATTCCTAAAATTTAGATATGTCCTGGTATGTCATAATTCTAGTTATTATCTTAAAACGCTGTATGTTGCAGAAACAACCAAATTTCGTTATCAACTGCATTCTAATCAGATCTTTAACCATGCCATTTTAAAACTTCATCATTTATAAACAGTTATTGTTTTACTCTGTGATGCTTTTGCAAAAATGTTTCATCTTCAAGAAGATTCATAGAACTTTTTGACAAATATAGGCTTCCGATAACCTTTAGGGCATACCACCCAACTGGGTAAAATATTACAGAACTTTAATGGAAAATCTGATGGCTTCATAAAACTGATGACAAAAGTTCAAGATCAACAAGAATTAATTATATGGGACTGAATAAACTGATGAGGATGATTATAATTTTTATGACTTTTTGTTTGAAACATTGCTGATGTTTCCAGATTTAAGGAAAATTTTTTCTTCTCTCTTGAGCTAACTATAACTTAGAGCAATTTGGTAAAGTACACCCTTGTGAACAAATATGAAACAATTATCTTTTTTCTCCCTACCCGATCCCTCCAAAATTCTTATTTTCATGGGAATATAGTTATTCGCATAAGTTCAATCAGAATCTATTCTCCTTATAAGAGCATACAATTGGAAACATTAGCTATAAATACCAAGGCTTTGACTGGAATGTCATATTTGAGAGAGACATGTATCAACTAAAAAAATAAAATAAAAAAAGCATAACAAAAATTTGAGAATTATTTTTTATTCAAGGACATTACAGAGGACTATAGCCCAGGAAGGCAGCCCAGAGGCTTACCTCTGAGGAACAGTTCCAAACAGGCAAGGGAGGAGCTAGGATATATAGGAGTTCACTTAACATCCCTTTGTTCTTTGTCTGCGGGGCAGTATAATTAAGACTTTAAACTTTGAGGTCAGACAGCCTAAATTCAAATCCCAACTCTACCTCTAAGCAATTGATCTAACTGTATGAGCCTCAAATTTCCTTATGTGTAAAGTGGAAAAATAAGCTATTCCCTCTCAGAGATTTTGTGAGGAGTTAAAAGTTTTTGGCAGAGACAAATGGATACTAAACCCTCAACAAATGAACGTATTATTATTATCATCTACATTTATTTTATATAAAACATATAATATCTTACAATAATAAATAGGGTAAGAATTGAACCTGAAGACATTGTGATCCAAGATACAAAAAAAAAAAAGCTGTCATTACATTTGAGACCCACACTGCCCCTTATTCATAAGGTCTACTCCAAGGTCTGAGCATCACTTCTTATTGTTGCTATCCCAAGAGCACTGAAACCTTACTGTCACCATAGAAAGAAAAAATTAAGAATACCAGAATTCCAGCTCCATTTCCCACCAAGAGACTGAATTCACAAGGACTACTGGCTCAGAGCTACTGGCTACCAGATCATCTCTGAAGGAACTATAAAGGGAAAAACATCAAAATACAGTTCTTCCGCCATCTTCAAGGTCCTCCCCCCAGATAATATTTTGAGAAACCCTTGGGGAGATAGAGGGATGCTTTGAAATGGGGGTGGGGAGGTGGGCAGAGACAGCTTATACAAAGGGAGAAAGTAGTCCCATTCAGCTGTAAGAAGGATAAATAGAGAAAGAGCTGTTGGAGTTTATAGAAGAAAGGAAAAAGAACTCTTCTACTCTCCTAGGTTCAATGGCAGGGACCTGCAATCAAACTGATAAAAGATGTATTAAGATGAGGAAAAAAACAGGTTAATTATATACATACACCCAGGAGTTCATGAAGAAAAATGTGGCTCAAGGAAATGGCCAAAATTTGGGGCCTATGTATTATCTTCAGCTGTTTTTGTTTTTGTTTGTTTGTTTTTTTGGCCACACCGCATGGCCTGTGGGATTTTAGTTCCCCAACCAGGGATCGAACCCAGGCCCTTGGCAATGAGAGTGTGGAGTCTTAACCATTGGATTGCCAGGGAATTCCAAAAATGTATTTTTTGACTTGGAGGAAAGTTGGGGGGTAAATTATAGGATGGTAATCAGGAAATGTGTATTAAGTCAGGGTTTTCTCATACTCTTTGATTGGAAGAATTAATATTGTTAAAATGGCCACTCTACCAAAAACAATCTACAGGTTTAATGTGATCCCTATCAAATTACCCATGACATTTTTCACAGAACTAGAACAAATAGTCCTAAAATTTATATGGAACAATGAAAGACCCAAAATTGCCAAATCCTGAGGAAAAAGAACAAAGCAGGAGGCATAACCCTCCCAGACTTCAGACAATACTACAAAGCTACAATAATCAAAACAGCATGGTACTGGCACAAAAACAGACACACAGCTCAATGGAACAGAATAGAGAGCCCAGAAATAAACCCACACACCTATGGTCAATTAATCTTCAACAAAGGAGGCAAGAATATACAATGGGAAAAAGACAGTCTTTTCAGCAAGTGGTGCTGGGAAAGTTGGAGAGCCACATGCCAATTAATGAAGTTAGTTAATGGCCCGGGAAGATCCCACATGCCGCAGAGCAACTAAAGCCTGTGTGCCATAACCACCAAGCCTGCACTCTAGAGCCCGCGAGCCACAACTACTGAGCCCACGTGCCACATCTACTGAAGCCCGTGTGCCTAGAGCCCCTGCTCCACAACAATAGAAGCCACCGCAATGGGAAGCCCGCACACTGCATCAAAGAGCAGCCCCTGCTCGCCACAACTAGAGAAAGCCGCGCACAGCAACAAAGAACCAAAGCAGCCAAAAATAAATAAATAAATTTATAAAAATAAAGTAAAATATGACACAAATGAACTTATCTACAAAACAGCATGCACAAATATAAACTCAAAATGGGTTAAAGATTTAAATATAAGACATGACACCACAAAATTCCTAGAAGAGAACATAGGCAAAACATTCTGACATAAATTGTACTGATGTATTCTTAGGTCAGTCTCCCAAGGCAATAGAAATAAAAGCAAAAATAAACAAATCCCTAATCAAACTTGTAAGTTTTGCACAGCAAAGGAAACCATAAGCAAAATGAAAAGACAACATATGGACTGAAAGAAAATATTTGCAAATGATACGACTGACAAGGGCTTAATTTCCAAAATATACAAACAGCCCATACAACCCAATCGAAAAATGGGCAGAAGACCTAAATAGACATTTCTCCAAAAAAGACATACAGATGGCCAATAGGTACATGAAAAGATGCTCAACATTGCTAATTACCAGAGAAATGCAAATCAAAACTACAATGAGGTACCACCTCACACCAGTCAGAATGGCCATCATTAAAATGTCTACAAATAATAAATGTGGGGGAGGGTGTGGAGAAAAGGGAACCCTCCTATACTGTTGGTGGGAATGTAAATTGGTGCAGCCACTATGAAAACACTATGGAGGTTCCTCAAAAAACTAAAAACAGAGTTGCTATATGATCCACCAATCCCACTCTTGGGCATATACTCATATGGAAAAGAATATGAAAAAGAATATATATATATATGGCTGAATCACTTTGCTGTACAGAAGAAATTAACACACCATTGTAAAGCAGCTATACTTCAATAAAATTTTTTAAAATATAAAGTAGATTAAATTCCTGAAAACATAAAAAAATTTAAAAGTAAAGAGCTTCCCTGGTGGCACAGTGGTTAAGAATCTGCCTGTCAATGCAGGGGACACAGGTTCAAACCCTGGCCCGGGAAGATCCCACATGCCGCAGAGCAACAAAGCCCATGCACCATAACTACCGAGCCCACGTGCCACATCTACTGAAGCCCCTGTGCCTAGAGCCCCTGCTCCGCAACAATAGAAGCCACCGCAATGGGAAGCCCGCACACTGCAACGAAGAGCAGCCCCAGCTCGCCACAACTAGAGAAAGCCATGCACAGCAACAAAGAACCAAAGCAGCCAAAAATAAATAAATAAAATATATTTATAAAAATAATAAAAATAAAGTAAAATATGACACAAATGAACTTATCTACAAAACAGAAACAGATTCACAGATATAGAGAACAGGCTTGTGGTGGCCAAGGGGCGGTGGGGGAGAGGGGGGAAAGGATTGGGAGTTTGGGTTTAGCAGATGCAATTATATATAGAATGGATAAACAGCAAAGTCCTACTGTGTAGCACAGGGAACTATATTCAATATCCTGTAATAAACCATAATGGAAAAAAACCCCCAAATACCAAGTGCTTCTCTTTTTATTTATTTGGCTGCATCGGGTCTTAGTTGCGGCATGCAGGATCTCTGCTGCAGTGCACAGGCTCTTCGTTGAGGTGCACAGCCTTCTCTCTAGTTGTGGCGCGCGGGCTCCAGAGTGTGCGGTTTCAGTAGTTGCGGCACATGGTCTTAGTTGCCCTGCTGTATGTGGGATCTTAGCTCCCCGGCCAGGGATTGAACCTGTGTCCCCTGCATTGGAAGGCAGATTCTTAACCACTAGACCACCATGCAAGTCTCAAAAAAACCAAGGGTTTTTAAGTAAGGTGTGTTATGCAGATTTAAGACAATGCCTTGGCCATTGATTAAGAGTTGTTAAGAGTCTTCCTCCTCCTTCCTAGTATGAGAAAGGGAGACACCTTTACAAATAGAAATTTCCTCTGTAAGTGTAAATTTTCCTTACAAAGGGGAAATTTATGCTCTCTTTTCAGAGCTTCTCCTCTGTCTGCTGTTTCTCAAGGTAATCAGCTCAAAATAATCCTTATGCCAAAGAAGCATATTCTGGTCCCTTTTGAGTTCTATTCTTGCTTCCACACCCACCTCCGTGGAAACCTAGAGACCAGGATGCAGGTATCCTCAGAGTTAGAATCAGGTGGCACAGAAGTCCCACATAAGGCAGGAGCTGAGAAAAATGGGTAGAGCCTCACCAGGTTTGGTGAGTCTGTATATGCATGTATATTACACCATACTACAATATGGTGGTGTGTTAGCCACTCAACTCTAGTATAAAGGTTAAATGACAAGAATATCAAAAATAACTATAGCTACAATAAGTTGCTAATGAATACACAATAAAAATAAATTGTGAAACTAAAAACATAAAAGTGGAGAGAGTAAAAGGGTAGAGGTTTTATATGGGACTGTAGTTATCAGCTTAAGATAGACTGTTACATCTATAAGATATTTTGTGTAAGCCTCACAGTAACCACAAAGCAAAAACCTATAATAGATTCATGAAAGATAAAGAGAAGGGAGGGACTTCCTTGGTGGCACAGTGGTTAAGAATCCGCCTGCCAATGCAGAGGACACAGGTTCGATCCCTGGTCTGGGAAGATCCTACATGCCGCAGAGCAACTAACCCCATGCACCACAACTACTGAGCCTGCGCTCTAGAGCCTGCGAGTCACAACTACTGAGCCCATGTGCCACAGTACTGAGCCTATGCTCTAGAGCCCACAAGTCACAACTACTGAGCCCACACACTGCAACTACTGAAGCCCGTGCACTCTAGGGTACACATGCCACAACTACTGAGCCTGCGCTCTAGAGCCTGCGAGTCACAACTACTGAGCCCACACACTGCAACTACTGAAGCCCGTGCACTCTAGGGTACACATGCCACAACTACTGAGCCTGCACACTGCAACTACTGAAGTGTGTGCACCTAGAGCCCATGCTCCACAACAAGAGAAGCCACCGCAATAAGAAGCCAGTGCACCGCAACGAAGAGTAGCCCCCACTCACCGCAAATAGAGAAAGCCTGCACACAGCAACGAAGACCCAATGCAGCCCAAAAATATATATATATAAAGAGAAGGGAATCAAAGCCTACCACTATGGAAAATCATCAATTCACAAAGGAACACAGTAAGAGAGGACGAAAGAAACAAGGGAGATACAAAACAGGCAGAAAACAATTAAGATGGCATTAGTAAGTTCTTATCAATAAATAATGTAAATGAGTTAAATTCTCATATCAAAAGGCACTGAGTGACTGGATGGAGCATAAAACAAGATGCAACTATATGTTGCCTACAGGTGACTCACTTCAGCTTTAAGGACACACAAAGGCTCAAAATGAAGAAATGGAAAAAGATATTCCATGCAAGTAGAAACTAAAATAGAACAGGGGTAGCTATACTTATATCACACAAAATTGACTTTAAGCCAAAAACAGTAACAAGAGACAGAGGTTTGGATTGTGGAGAGAGAGCTCTGTCAGCCCTCAGGTTCCCACAGGAGCTCTCCCTCCAGGCCGTGAAGATGAACCAGCACTCTCTATGCAGCTCTTCTTGTCTTTGTAAGCACCTGCCAGCAGCCAGTGGAATGAAACCAGAACCCCTTCTGAAGCCCCACTGCCTGCCTCCTGCATAGAGCCTCCCTTCTGGGACACTACAGTTCCCTGAAAATCAAGTGCATCCTCAATACCAGCTCCAGGCTCTGTGAGACCTTAGAGTATGTATGGCAGCTGCAGAGTGAAGAACTACTTCTTAGAGAAGTGCACCACCATCTGCAGTGGAAAGGAACCAGGACCTGGGGCCTGAGAGAGCCTGGCACCTGTGCTTCTCTGAGATGCTGAAGTCCAAGGAAGCCCCACATAGGGATAGGCTATGGCTGCTTTCTGAAACAGCTCAGCCTCCTCCTCTGCTCTCTTTTCAACACTAGCCTCCTCAGAGGAACTCTGCCTCTGTCATTCTCCCCATGGGCTTACTGGTTTTAGCTCTGCCTTATCCAGTAGACTCTAAGCATCATGACAGCAAGAACTGTGTACATTCATTTTTTTTCATCAGTATATCCCTAGTACTTAGCACAGTTACTGGCACAAATGAGACAGTTCATAAATATTTGTGAAATGAATGAATGCATGAGCATATCTTCTCTTCACTGGACTACAGAGTTATAGATTTGAAGCCAGGACTCTCTAACCCTGGCACTCATCCTCACTGCATCCTCCACCCCAACATCACTAGGTTCTCTGGGGGAGGCAGCAGTGGAATTTTTGGCATCCAGTTCTGAGCATCAGTGGTGACAGGGGTTATTTTCACTAAAGAAGCTCCCCACCCCACAGTAACGTAAGACATTTTCTTGTCTGTAGGTTCAGACTCTCTGACCTTATATATAAATAAAATAATCTTTTAATTTAAAAAAGAGAAATACAAAGGTCATTATACAATGATAAAGGAGTCAATTCATCAATTATAACAATATTAAATATATACACACCCAACACTGGAGCATCTAAATATATTAAGCAAATACTAACAAATCTGAAAGGAGAAATAGACAATACAATAATAGTAAGGGACTTCAATACCCCACTTTCAACAATGGATAGATAATCCAGACAGAAAATCAACAAGGAAACATTAGACTTGAACCATACTGTAGACCAAATGGACCTAACGGATATATCCAGAACATTCCATTCAACAGCAACAGAACATACATTCTTCTCAAACACACAGAACAATGAAAATAGGATGCTGGTCTCCAGAAAAAGCATGACCTGTTCAGATGCACAAGGCACTCATTCCATAGTGCTTTGATATTGTGCTCCCTAGAGCAGCAGTGCTCACAGAGCCAAAACACTCTTCAGGCCCCTGGAGCCATGGCCATTCCAACTCTGGGTGACTCTTTGATGGACCAACAGAAGTGAGATGTGTGCTCCTAGTGTGTCCAGCCTCCTCTTGAGTCCTCAGACGCCTAGGACTTGTATCAAGTCCCCAGTCTTTAAGGCCCTGTACCATCCAAAACCATGCACAGTCAACTATCTGTGCACTTTTACACGTTAAATCATTGGATACTTGCAATACTTCTTTAAAGTAAATATGATCATTATGTTTATTTTCTAGATGAAGTTATTGTCTTCTAGAATGACCCACATTTCACTGACATTTTATTATGAAAACAACTGCCCCATTAGTGTGTTTAAATGTAAGAGTGGGAATCTTTCACTAGGACAGTAAGGATTATTTTGGGTGATTAGACAACAGTGTAAACCAGCTGTTCTCCTCATAAATATAAATCAAAGAAAGGGAAGTTGAACTTCCAAGACCAAGCAAGGAGAGATTTTGAGTTTGTTTTTTTTGCGGTACGTGGGCCTCTCACTGTTGTGGCCTCTCCCACTGCGGAGCACAGGCTCCGGACGCGCAGGCTCAGCAGCCATGGCTCACGGGCCCAGCCACTCCACGGCATGTGGGATCTTACCGGACCGGGGCACGAACCAGTGTCCCCTGCATCGACAGGTGGACTCTCAACCACTGCGCCACCAGGGAAGCCCCTTGAGAATATTCTTGACAGGAGGTTGCCAAAGCTAGATAAGATGCTGATCTATCCTACTTTACAGGCTCTCAAGAAATGAGCCTCACAAACTGTACCTCCCAACTCCTCTATCTCTCCACCTCTCTCCATCTCTGCCTCTCTCTCTCCCTCACCTCCTAGGAGGGCTCAGCTTCAGTTTTGCCTAAAGGCGGAAGAATTATATGACCTAGTAGTTCCAGGTAGGCCCAAGGATTCTTCTCTTGTCTCAGGCATCCAAATGGTACAATTAGGCCTCAAAACCTAGCATCCTGTTCAATTATAACAAGGCAGAGGCTACGCACTTAAGGGCCAATTTCTATCAAGAAGTTTTACAGACATTGTCTCATTTTCCCACATAGCATTGCACTAAAAAAGGTAGGAAGTAAACAGTATCCTGCAGGTGGCCTGGGGACTCCCCAAGTGTGGCTAGCATCTGAAATGAGGGCAGCCTAGTTGTAGACTATGACTTTTAACTGGTGGGGTCTGTGCTAACTCCAGTAGTTAGTGCCAGAATTAAATTTCAGCACACCAGGTGGTAACAGAATACTCTCAAATTATTGTTTATTATTTTTATAAGCTTTTTTTCCACTGCTTAATTGGTATATTTTTGTATTTGTGAAAATTACTTGAGTATCTTGTGGGGCAATGGAACACACCATAAATATTTTCTAATAAAACTAATGAAAAAAATTTTTCATTTAACAGCTTTTAACCTAGTGAGAGGGTTTTCAGGAACAAATTTAAGTCATTAAAAAGGGATAAGGTTATTTAGAAAATCTATAATGAAGGACCCAAACGATTTGCTCCCTTGGTAATAAAGAAGCTAGGATACTCAGGAATCAGATAATAAAGATTCCTGTCCAAGGAGAAAACTTTAAAGGAAATTGTGTTTAAGGAGATTACCTACCCAAAAAGTCCCAAATAAGAATTCGTTTTCACAAACCCTTTCCTTTCATGATTGACTGAATACATCATCTGTGCTAGATGTTCCCAGTTAATCTTTGTGAATGGTAATAGAAGTTAATTAGCATCAAAGGAAAAACAGATGCACGTTATCAAAAATGGGATTTGTGGTTTGTGAAAAGAGAACGCAAAGTAAACCAGGCTCAGTCTATGAAATTCAACTAACTAGATTGCCAAGAAACAGGTTCCATTTATTCTTATTTTATGGTTTTATTGATTTGCCTGTGCTGCCATGAATGATATCACTCTGTCAACTAGTCCTTTATTATGTAATCTTTTTATTATTTAGGAAATAAAACAAAATCTCCTTTAGCATTAACATATTGGGATATTATTCTTTATGGGCAACTGTTAACAGTTTTAGTAACCTACATATCTTTGGTTCCCTGGATAAAGGCTTATTGATTTTTCTAGCTCCTGCTATGAATTCTTGATGTTTGGCAGTGGAGGCTCAGCTAGTCTACACAGGGGAGCTGTTTACACAATCAGCATAATTACTATTGGGTTGTATAATGTGCATGAGGCTACTGGTACTTAACACCCTTTACAACTTTATTAAGCAAAGCTGTTTTTTCCTTTCATTGCTGCAACATCTAAAACTATAAACATACCTACAATGATCCTATTCTGAAACTTGGATTATACACAGCAAGAAGTTACAAAGCAGCTTCTGAACATGTACCTGTCCTAAAATGTGTTCAAAGAGACCACTGATATCCTGCATTACTGGCCTTGGAACCACTGTCATATATAAGCAGAAAGAAGGCATGATTTTTCTCTTAACACTAGCTTCTCTCCCCCACTCTCCAGGTACCTCTTCACTCTCCTCCCTTTCGTTAGGACCTTAGCAACTCTAGTCACAGTCCCTGTCAATAGAAACTCACTCCTCCCTTTCCTTTTGTTAACACTGTTATGTTCTAGGGTTAACTGAATTAGTAAAGGTTTTACAGTAATACAGCTGAGTGGCAGTCTGAGCAACGAAGTGAGTTGACCAAGGACATCAAAGCACTGGTCAGGAGTCACTCAGAAAAGCTCAAAAAAGGTCAACATCATCATCCCTTAGATTCCAGTTGAATCTCCTGGCTGAGCACCTAAGGGGGTATTTAAATTCTGCAAAATAGTTCAAGACAGTGCTTTAGGCTAGTCTTTACCATTGAAACAGAACTGGAAGACTTTACAACTAATTTGTTACCTTTGCTATTGTTACTCCTCTTGCCTGCTAAGTTGGTCCTTTTGTTCTCCTAAGATCATTATTACTGAAACCTGTTCAAGGACAAGCACTGTGGCCAGGCTTAGATCACAAAACGGTTTAAGCCAAAAATGGCTTCTCTCATGTCAAGAAAGCCATGATTGGTTCTCTTTCTCTAGGGATCCCCCTACCCTACCTGCTTACAAAATGAGTCCAGGAAAGTGACCAATGGCAGACATCCCAAGGTGAAGGGAATGTTGGTCATTTTCACCAAGAGCATAGCTTCTTGAAATGCATCCTTTGAACTCTTAGGATGGGGGTTCAGTTGAGGACCACGGCAGCCATCTCCAGAGCCAGAGATGTTTTAGTCCTTGCCCCAAGATCAGTGGTTCTGAAACAATTCAGGCAGGTAGGGATCTCTTCATAAACAAATAAAAAGGTGTTTAGGGGATAAGGGGACTAATAGGAACAATGTGGGGGCTTAGGGGGTGAAGGGAAATGGGGGCATTGTGGTTCTATAGGTCTTCAGTTCATCTGTCAGGGAATCCAGCATTTGTTTACAGGACTCAGGTCAAGTCTAGAATCAGCTCAAGGGGGTGGTCACCATGACATACATAATAGGCTGAATTTAACTTGTTTGAATTATTTTCTCATTAACCAAATGACTTTAAATTTAAATTATATGATAATTAGCCCATCTAGATTAAACTTTTCACTTCCAATCTCAATTCCTTTAAAGTTCTTATAGACAGAGGACACCTGGAACTAGCACAGCCAATAGTCTAATCTAGTCTAATCTTTGGCCCCTATATAGCTTTGATTGCTACACACATATATACTCAGCAATATCAAAAAACTGAGCCTTTAATTTTCTAGATTAACCCTTGAGAAACATCTAGCAGCTCAGGCTTATCTTCCTTTTTTTCCCTTTTTCAATTTTTGTGGATATTGAGGAAATTCCAACACCTTGTTTTACCCTTCTTAGTCACACCACTAGTAGGTGTGACTACCTCCTACCTTTTGCTCTGCCTACCCCAAAGCCCAATTCTCTAAGGCACCAATCATTAAAGATAGTTTTCAACAAGAACTATGTCTCAGACAGAGCAGGTTGATTTAAAATTGTCAGGGGCATCAGCCATGTAGATAGCTGTTGAAGGCCAGGGTCTCTGGTCTTTCTGAAATGGTAAAAGAGGGCTTATAAAAGTGAAGAAGCACTGATGCCCAAACAAATTAAAGACACTACCAGATCTGTTCATTCATTCATTCAATTTTTACCATGTGCCTGCCTTATGAAACATGCTATGCCAGGCACTGTCAGGATCTAGATGGAGTGGAATTCAGAGAACACCAGAGACGGCTCTTAAATCAGGTCCTATAAGGAACAGTTGAAATAATCAGTAATGGTTAGCCTGAAATAAGAAGATTCCAGAAGAACATGAGAGTCCTCATGCCTAAATAATTAACCTTTTTTCTTGCAGTAAAGAGATTAGACTTGTTTTGTATAGGACCACATAGAATTAATATCAATGGATAGAAATCAGTGGAAGGAAATAGCAAGAAGAACTTGCTATCAGAGCAATCTAAAAATAGAATGAGCTGTGTGGGGAAGAGCAGAAACCTAATTAGAAAAGTTGGTACCTGGGGCACTATACACTGCATCACTGGATACCCCACCCCTAAACAAATCTTAATCTGACTGCTTCAAAGCAAATCACCTGTAATTCTATTACCCAAAGGCAATCACTGATGACATACTGGCACGTTTCCTTGTTTTCTCTGTGTACTTTAACATAGCGAAATTGTACCATATATACAATTTCCCATTTTTATTGAAAATTATTTCTCTGGGCTATTTTGTAGACTACAAATATTTACCAAAGCTTTCTCTAATTGTTGTACATTTAGAATTTAATGGTAGGAGCGGGAGTTCTCAAGACGTCGTAACTGGTGGTTTGAATCTCACTTACTGTGCTTTCTTTGAAAAGTTATTCTTTGTGTCTCAGCTGCCTCATCTGTAAATGGGGATTATACCTCACAGAGTTGTCGTATTAAAGGAGCTAATTCAAGTAAAACACTGTTAACAGGGAAGAGCCAAATCTGACATGTTGGATCTATTTCTTTCACTTTAACCTTCGCTTTCCTTTGCTTTTGTTCACTAAAAGGATACTGTCTATACACAGTGGCCTGCCTTGGGGAACACTGCCCTCTGCCTGTTAAAGCCAAAGTGCCTTTGTTCAGGGAAACATCCTGACCCTGTCCACCTGTGATGGCTGCAAGAAAGAAATGAACACATCCTCTCCCCGGGGCTGGCCATTCCAGGGGACATTTGCAAATCTTATGGCCTTTTTACTTTACTTCCTCATCTCCTCCCCTCTCTGTTCTATAAAAGAAACTGGCATCCAAACCCAAAAAAACTATAAGATGGTTTTTTGGAGACATTAGTCTGCCATCTTCTCAGTCTGCCGGCTTTCCGAAGTTATATTCCTTGCCTCAGCGCTTGTCTCCCGATTTACCGGCCTGTCGTGCAGCAAGCAGAGCGAGCTTGGACTCGGTAATAGCACTAAGAAAGTGCCTGACATACAGCATTCACCCAAAAATTTTACCAATTATAGGTAAGACAAAAAGTCTGTAGAGAAAAATCGTGAAAGACTTCAAAATGGACCAAAAGGTTACTGGCTACTTTTCATGAAACTTAAAGCTCTGTCTAGTAGAATCTTGGGATGAGGAAACCTGAGCCTTTTGTTTGAGCTATTTTACAACTCTGCAAGTTATACATAAATGATACTTGTCCATGGACACGCAAATTCTGTCTGGTGGATAACTTGACTTCCCTCCCCTGTTGAAAATGCCAGTTTTACATTTATTTATAAATTCATTTCAATATCCTTGATTCACCTATTAAGTGTGATGCTTTGAATTCTCCCTTGAACTGGTAGAAAAATCTTACTGGTTTCATTAATGAGTTAAATAAAACCTCAACAGGTCTTTTAACAGGTCCCATTCAGCCCTAATTCAGTAAGTCAACCTAAGACTATATACTCTATGCTTCAAAGGTTGTTTAAACCTCTTATAAAATCGATCATATTTTGCCATCAACATTATTGAGCTTGGGCTTCCCTGGTGGTGCAGTGTTTAAGAATCCACCTGCCAATGCAGGGGTCCAAGCCCTGGTCCTGGAAGATCCCACATGCCAATCAACTAAGCCCATGCGCCACTACTGAACCTGTGTTCTAGAGCCCGTGAGCCACAACTACTGAAGCCCACACGCCTAGAGCCCGTGCTCTGCAACGAGAAGCCACCGCGAAGAGAAGCCCCATGCACTGCAACGAAGAGCAGCCCCCACGCGCCGCAGCTGGAGAAAGCCCATGCGCAGCAATGAAGACCCAATGCAGCCAAAAATAAAATAAATTTATAAAAAACAAAACATTATTGAGTTTTACTAGGGAATTTAATTCAACTCTTCAACAATTCAGGACCTACTATTAATATACAAGGTATCATGCTACATGCTGTGGTAAATATGAAAATAGTAGTGCTTGCCGTCATGTAATTATCTTTGGGGACAAGAGGTACAGTCTTCCAACCTTACAGTGTGTTGTGGGTATTAAGAACATCTGGCACATACATTTTAAAATAGAATCTTTAGCAGTAAGTTATTCAACCACTAATAGGGAAGACCAGCTGTGCACACCAGCCTTCTTACCCACTACCACCACACACACACACACACACACGCACACACAGCAGGGACTGGCTAGGGAATGTTCCCTTCCACACATTCCCTCAACCAATGCATAATTCTTACAGGTGCATTTACCCAGGACTATCCCATTAGAGCGGTGTCCATTTCTTCCCCAAAACTCTCAAACACATACCAGACCTCATTTTCCTAAACCATTATAAATAAGCCTCTTTTTTTCACCTAAATACTTTTACAACTGCTCAGCTGGCACTGCTTCTCACCCACGCACTCTAACTACATCAGAAAACTCCCACATCCTCAATCTCCTCTACCAAAATTCTATCTACCTCCTCTTCCTGTTTAAAACCTAGCTGTTCCCTAAAAACACTTCCCCAGCAACACTATGTTAAAAAAACAGAAACTTCATGGGAGGTCCACCATAGAATTATCATGTACTCCTGGGATTCAGGGTCAGTAGAGGTGAATTTACCATGAAGCTCTCGAGACGTAAGCTTCAGTGTCCCTAGCTTTCATGAGCTCCCTTTAAGGTTCTTAAACTAGCAATGTGTTGCAGTTTTTGAAAATTTCACAGCTAATTTAACCAGTCAGTTAAGATGCTTTTTTTTCCACTCCAGCTTCCATTGGCACACTTTCTCTCCTGTTGGATGACATTGTACCAACCAATTTTAAGAGGCAGTAACAGTTGATCACGTCCTGCTTGGCTTCTAGTATGCCACTTTTTGGTTCTCCTTCTGTCTACTTTGTTGAATCCTCATCTTCCCACCTGTCCCTGGAATAACCCAGAACAGTCTTCTCCATGTATTATTCAATCCTTAGACTTTAGGGCTTAGATCTCATCCAGTAACAAGGATGAGATCCACAAATATCATCTATTATTCATACTGAGGACAAGCAGTTGAATCTCCAGTCCTAAGCTCCTGTCAACTCCAGATAAATGCCTACTTCACAGCTCCACGTGAATGTCTAATAAGCATTTTGAATTTAATATGCTATAAGCTGAACTTTTTCTTCCCTAAAACTACTTCTCAGTCCTAGCTCAATAGTAACTCTACCCTTCCAGTTGCTCAGGCCGAAACCCTTGGAGTCATCCTTTGCTCTCCCACAACTAATCCATCAGCAAATCCAGTCTTTTTCCTCTTCAAGAGGTCACTGTGACTACCTCAACTACTCTTATTCTAGCCCAAGCCAAGATCATTTGCCTAAAATATTCCAATAGACTCGTTTCCCTGTCTCTACCCCTGCCCCACTGAAGATCTACTTTTGCTCACAAGACCCATTTTACTTTTAATCACTCCCCACCCCACCCCTTCCACATACAAATAATTGAGAAATTTACAAATTTTGCTAATTATACCAAAAGCTAGGACTGCCACCACCAGGTAAATGCTCAGAGCAGGTTTTAGTGCTAGCCTTCTTTCTCAAAATCAATTTTCTGTAGTTTTACTTTCACTGCCCAGCTCACTGTAGCCAGTCAACTACTCAAAAGACAATTTGTCTCAGGTTATATGCTGGATGCTTCTATATATAGTGGGCACTTCATGGAACAAAAGATGTTAAGTATAAAAATAAAACTGGGATTTACCAGAGTCCAGCAAGAATACTTTTATATAACTGAAGGAAAATAAGACACATATTGTGAAGACGAATCCACTGAAGATAATTTTTAAAAGATTTCTATGAACAATCGGCTATTACATTCACATGAAAAACATTCATAACAAGTTTTAAACTTTTTATTTTATATACAAATAGTAAGTATTGTTTCTGAGGAAGGTAGATATGCGTGATGACCCATTCAAGAAGTTCACACTTAGTCCAACTGCAAAAAAAAAAAAGGCAGATAGGAAATGAATTAATGCATAATGCTTTAAATATCCATTTCATTTTCAGGGAAAAAAATGGCTCATTATAGAATGAGGTTTAAACTGGAAATCTGACCACCCCAACTAGTTATGGTGATCTAAAGAACTTAAATATTTACTGAACACCTACTACAAACTGCTCCAAAAATCTCAACAATTATATTTTAGACAGTGAATTTTAATACTGGTATACCCAATTCTACCATCAAAGACATTTCCCGCTAGAAAAACACTACTACATAAAATGATCTTTACCAAAAGCTCAGGATGGTCATTAAGTAGGCAGCAAATTCTACCACTATTCTAAGGAGCCGTTCACAAATTAACTCATTTAATCTTAACCTCTGAAAAATGGGACACAAAATTACCGGGCTTGGGGCCATTCTCTGATCTACTACCTCCAACTAAGTTATCTGAACTTCCACAAAGTAATACTAAACATACTCTTAAGTATTTGGTCAAAGCCAAAAGTTTAAGATACTTTGTTCCTGTCACAGAAATCTCACGTTAAACAACTTATATCCACTGTAACACTAAAACATAAGGACACCTAATTTTAAAAAATACGTTCTACTCGATATTTTTGAGCTCTAATTATGAATAAAAAGGTAGTGACTGTTATTTTGTATCTCAAAGGGCCAATAAGGAATTAGTTTTCACTTCTAGCATTTAAGCGATTTTTAGGAACCAAGAAAGCTTCATATATACATTAATTTCTACAACAATCCTGACATTTATTTTTCACAGGCAAATACTTAGCTTTGAGTGACTTGACCAAAGTCACACGACTAGGATTCAGATCTCTGAACCCTAAAAAGGTCTACCTGGCCCCAAACCTCAAGCTCATTCCACTGCACGGCCCTATCCAACATTTCAGGACAGCGGACAACGTATATATTCTGCTAAAATTAGCTAAATACGATTAGACGTTTAGTATTTAATTGTTCCTGAAAAGTAATTTTATGCAACATTATACAAAGCACCTAAAACTGTCACAAGTGGGTAAAAAAGAATGAGAAAGTCTACTTTTAAGGCCTTCACCCCCACCTCCATTCTATTAACGTGACTACCAAAACTCTCAACAGTGTCATACGCTACCAAGGAAGGGCCCTGCTAGCTATAAGAGGAAAGCGGCGTTGGTCAAATGCCCACACCACGAACTACCCGCTCGTCGGCCCCCCACGGACACAGGAGAGCACGGCGTCGGCGGCCATACCTTAATGAAGCCGATGTCCTTCGCGTACTGGCGGAAACACTGGCGGCACATATTGAGGCCGTATTTCCGGATCAGACCGTGCCGGTTTGAGCAGACGCGGCTGCAAGGAAAGAGATGGCGTTACCCCAAGTCGCAGAAAGCAAAGTATTCGGCACTCGGGAGGCCACCACCCGCACTGCCTGCCGGTCTCCACGGACCCATCACAGGCCTGTAATGGCGGCAGACACAGCTACGATTCCGTCTCCCCACGCCGCGCCGCCCGCGGGCTCCTCCACAGTACATTTCAAGCAGCGTCGCGCCCCAGAGCAACCCTTCCCTGATGCGACATTGTTTCTCACCAAGAACGAGAACCCTGGCCGAATTTTCTCGGGTGGCTCCAGTAAAGCTGCTGGTGCCCCATGTTGCTTCCTTGGCTGCAACAAGGCAAAAGGAGAGACGGAACGCACGCAGGCGCTCTTCAAAACTTTCAGACACAGCTTACCCAGAAGGCAGTGCTAACAAAGGACGCGTGCGCAGTGTGGCTACGCTGTTTCGCTGGTGTGACGAGGAAGCCTGGAAATAATCTAGGCGGGCACAGCTGATGACGTCACCACACCTCAGCCTCTAGTTTTCTCTTTCGCTGGCTTCAACCGCCGAGCGTGGTGGCGCGCGCCTGTAGTCCCAGCTACTCGGGAGGCTGAGGCAGGAGGATCGCTTGAGCCCAGGAGTTCTGGGCTGTAGTGCGCTATGCCGATCGGGTGTCCGCACTAAGTTCGGCATCAATATGGTGACCTCCCGGGAGCGGGGGACCACCAGGTTGCCTAAGGAGGGGTGAACCGGCCCAGGTCGGAAACGGAGCAGGTCAAAACTCCCGTGCTGATCAGTAGTGGGATCGCGCCTGTGAATAGCCACTGCACTCCAGCCTGGGCAACATAGCGAGACCCCGTCTCTTTTGAACCCCCAGAAATGAGTTTTGAACCCTCTAGAAATAAATGATGTCACTATCATACCCTCTCTTCATCGTCTGAACCTTTTACATTGTTTTAATTAAAATTTTACACTTGGAAAAAGGATTTTTGCCTTAACTCAGTACTGACACCTACTGGGGTAAACTTATAAAATAACTTAAAATCAACTGTAATAACTAGGAGCCAACGGTAGGAGTTCCCGTTTTGTGAGACAAAATACGTTTTCAAACTTTTTTTAATTAACACACTGCTCCTAGAAATACACCTACACCATTCCAGAAGAATGACACGACTTAGCGTGTTTAATTTAATATTTAAATGTAGTTAGTTAAGTTTAAAGTAAGAAGCAAGTAAATGCCCAATATATGTTGCTTTGACCAGATGATTTGGTAATAAAATAACTAGTGAAAACCAGATGCCATCTAATAATCTGAAAAATGTCCCTAAAATCCACATGGTTATTTATAATGTCTTTAGATAAACCTAAAATTGTACATGGCTCTGATATCAAAGCTTTAACTAGATCTATAAAATGTACCACAGGGTGCAATAATGCAGGAAACTTTACACAGGAACTCTTGTTTGTTGTTTTTTGTTTTTGATTGTTTTTGGTCAAAAACAAGATGATAAAGGAAGGAGTCAAGCCAGAGATTTAAAAACCAGATATGACTTGATCCTGCCCTCAAAACAAATAGAGTGAGGAAAATAGGATTATCTCAGAGCCCTTCTTTCCAGTTTCAACATTTTTGTTTTCAGTTTCAACTTTTACAACTCAATGATATGTATACAACTAAGTTAGTAGGACAATTGCATTAGATGATACATGTGCTCATAGAACACAAAAGGAGCAAAGAAGAAAGAGATTCATTCCAGCCTGAGGTTCATTTGAGGGGCCTTTGAAGTAGACCTTAAGTGAAGAGTGGGGTTTTTACAGGCAGCACTTGATGGAAGGGAATGCATAGTGAGAGGAAGAGTTTGAGCCCAAGAATGGAGTTGGAAAAAGCTTGGAGAGTATGAACAATCTTGTGTAACTAGAGAGGAGGATGCACAAAAGACCTAGTGATAGATGACTGAAAGGGTATTTTAACTTAAAGCCTGATTGTGAAGGGTCCAATGTCAAGCTTCTACACTTTGCCTGGAATTTATATCAGTCATAGATGTGTAGTTTCCAAAATCCATGTGCCTCTCCAAAGCTAATCAAACATTTCCCACCTATAGCCTTCTCAGACCTTTCCCAATTGGTCTCCGTAATTTTTAGAAGATTACAATGGTTCTTGAGATCAATTCCATAAATATTTTCAATACTCTGATATATAATCCTCTGGGCCAAAAGAAGTGAACTCATTTAAAAGTGGGGGGAAGAAAAGACAAACAAGAAGCAATTAGTTACACTTGAACAGTAACAATCTCTTAAACTATCTTGATATTCAAGTAGTTCTTAATGTTTATTCTGGTCTTGAAAGTTATTCTTCTTGATGGAGATATTACAAAACTGCAGCTGAGAAGCTGTACTTCCTGCTCAGTCTTAAGATAATGTAGCACCATCTATCTCCACCGATGGTATTATCAATTTCTTTTTCAATAAAAAAGCTGAGCATACAGTTTTGGGCTTCCCTGGTGGCGCAGTGGTTGAGAGTCCGCCTGCCGATGCAGGGGACACGTGTTTGTGCCCCGGTCCGGGAAGATCCCACATGCTCACGGAGCGGCTGGGCCCGTGAGCCATGGCCGCTGAGCCTGTGCGTCTAGAGCCTGTGCTCCGCAACGGGAGAGGCCACAACAGTGAGAGGACCGCAAAACCCAAAAAAAAAAAAAAAAAGCTGAGCATACAGTTTTAAAAGTCCATTTTAACCCAATGTTTGTAAAGAGCTTTTAGCTTAATCCTATACTCTTCTTACAGATTCCTATTACTCTTCTGTATTTGGCTTTTAAATTCTTCTTTTAAAAATTATTTCCCCCTAATATAATACATACTGAGTCCTCTTTCTTTCTTACTTTTCCTTCTTTCTGTCTTTCTTTCTTAAATACAATAAAATACAAAGGAGAAGAAATGTGCCATAATCTCCTAGCCCAGATAACCCCTATTAATATTTTCTTTTGGAAAAAAATAAAAGTAATACTTATAAGACTGACACATTCTAATGGGACAGAGTATAGATATTATTTTTGAATTTAAGCACATTGGAATGACTGCATGTTAAGACACCATTATTCAGATATCTCCTATTTTCTTCCTTAAGTTATTCTCACAATTATTTGTGATTCTACATCCATAATTTGTCATTTAAAGACATACATCTCCCTTGAGCTATCTTCAATTTCAGAACTTATACATATATATTCATTTCAACAGATGTTGATATTTTAATTAATTGTATACTCTAAAGCAAAACACAGATACATAAAGTATATATTTTAACTTTTTAGGAGTACAGTTGATTAACAATGTTGTTATACCTACAGAATTTTTTTTTTTTAGCAGTACGCAGGCCTACTCACTGTTGTGTGGCCTCTCCCGTTTTGGAAAACAGGCTCTGGACACACAGGCTCAGCCGCTCCGCAGCATATAGGATCTTCACGCACCAGGGAACGAACCCGTGTCCCCTGCATCGGCAGGTGGACTCTCAACCACTAGCACCACCAGGGAAGCCCGTAAAGTGTGTTTTTAAAAGTAAGTTTTTATCCAACCCAGACCCCTATTTCTCCAGTCTCCCTGTCCAAACCCACATGTTATCAGGATCTTTAAAGAAATAAGTGTAGCTATCTATCTACCTATCTACTCATCCACTCACAGAAGTATATGTGCATATCTATGCATGTATACATACATATGTATAAATGTGCCCATATACATATGTTTGTATTTATATATATTTACTACATTTCTTTTCACTTATACAAACAGAAGCATACCATACCCAATGGTATGATTCTGTTTGTACAGAGAGATCATATCTGTTTGTACAGATAGATCATACAAATAGATCATAAAGCATCTTAGAAGAGTATAAAAGCTATGGAGAAATATATAGCAAAAATAGGGAATGAAGTGAAATTGGAACATCTTTGAACATTCCTTTGCATAATTAAATTATATCTATATAGTATATCTATATTATAAAGTATGTCTGTAAAATAAAATTCTGGAAATGGGACTGTGAGGCAACAGAATATGAACTTTTAAATTTTTGATAGAGATTACCAATTTGCCATCTATAGAAATCATAACAATTCAACCAAATACCCATAGAAAATATCTGTTTTTCCACACTCCCCCAACAGTGTGAATTAGCAAACTTTTTTATATTTGTCCTTCTGATAGCCTAAAAATGGCAAGTGTTGTTTCAATTTGAATTTCGATGCTGCAGAACATGTTTTGCTATGTTTATAAGCCAGCCATGTATCTTTATCTGAGAACTTCTCCTTCCAGTCTACAACCCGCTTTGGTAATGTGCTCCTGGGCTGTAGTTTGTATATTTGTAAATATTTACATGGAAGAAAATTAGCCCTTTGACTTTTCATGTTGGTTGCAAAGTTATTCTAGTCACTTCAACACCAGATTCTTATTTATTTCTATGTTTATGTTCCAGGTATTCTTCCATGCAAAAAGTTTTAAAGTTTATGTATGAAAATTTATCAAATTGTTAGGTCACTACTTTTAGGTTTTGTGTCAAAATTCTAAACACGTTCTACTGTGTTTTCTTGTTGCACTGTTACATTTTGGGTTTTCATTTTAAATCTTGAATCCACCTAAAATTTATATCACCATCCCCCAGGAGTAAGGGAGAAATCCAGTTTCCCTCCCTCCCAAATGGCTAGCTACTCACTCTAACTCAAGAAATATTAACCAAATGCATAATCATCAGTAAGCTTACTCTATTCTGGCACAATGTAGGCTCTCTTAAACATTTGTTGAATGAATATTTAGATAGTCATTTACTGATTCATTCTTTCTACAAATATGCATTGAGTACCTACTATATGTGAACACTATGCTAGATATTACATGTAACAGTAGTGACTCAGAACCTGTCCGGGAAGCTTGTAGTCTAGCAGTAAAGACAGGCATTAAATAAGTAATCATATAGCAATTATTTTGGACAAGATAACCTAAGATTCCTCTTGCTGTGAACACCCAAACTTGTTAGAAGAAATATGGTATGTTTTAAAATTCAGAGTTGGCGGCTGAGGGGCGGGGCGGGGGCAAGAGTGGCTTCTTTGCTTCATTGTGCCCTAGCGACGCCCGGACACCGCGCGGGCCGCCGGCACCATGAAGATCTGGACTTCGGAGCACGTCTTTGACCACCCATGGGAAACTGTTACAACAGCTGCAATGCAGAAATACCCAAACCCTATGAATACGAGTGTGTTTGGAGTCGATGCATTGGACAGACACATAGATCCCTCTGGAAAACTGCACAGCCATAGACTTCTCAGCACAGAGTGGGGACGGCCTTCCATTGTGAAATCTCTTATTGGTACAGCAAGAACAAAAACATATGTGCAAGAACATTCTGTAGTGGATCCCGTAGAGAAAACAATGGAAATTAAATCTACTAATATTTCATCTACAAATATGGTTTCAGTAGATGAGACACATATACAAACCACTGCCTCAAGACCCAGAAAAAACTGTTTTGACTCAAGAAGCCATAATTACCATGAAAGAAGTCAGTCTCAGCAGTTAACCTCGAAGGACTGATGGCAAGTACGATACCGTCAAATGCTAATAAAGGCCGAGAAGCAAATGGAGTGGGTAATACATAAATTAAATGCTGAAATTGAGGGATTGACAGCTTCGGCAAGAGGGAGCATAAGGACACCAACAGCGGCAGCAGCATTTGTGAAGAAATGATAATGAAAGTTGATAAACAACACCCAGTTCCCCAGGCCTCTACAAGCTGACAGTATATTTATTTGTTATTTTTAAAAAATACAGGTCTATCCCTGGTGGCGCAGTGGTTGAGAATCTGCCTGCTAATGCAGGAGACACGGGTTCGAGCTCTAGTCCGGGAAGATCCCACATGCCGCAGAGCAACTAAGTCTGGGCGCCACATACTACTTGATCCTACGCCCTAGGGCCCGCGAGCCACAGCTACTGAGCCCACACGCCACAACTACTGAAGCCTGTGCACCTAGAGCCTGGTGCTCTGCAACAAGAGAAGCCACCGCAATGAGAAGCTGGTCGATACAACTAGAGAAAGCCCACGCGCAGCAACGAAGACCCAATGCAACCAAAAATAAATAAATTAATTTAAATAAATAAATAAAAATACAACTATATTTTCGGTAGAATTTTGTTTTTTGATAAGCTGAAGAAAGACTATTTGACTTGATCAAAACCAAGAGGTGCAGTGTTTCTAAATAAAAGGGATTGGCTGAAATTAGTGTTGTCTGAAATGACTGCCTGATTTTGAGGATTCCAGTATTTATGTGAAAATTTAACAATTTTTGAAAAGTACTTGAAAATTGATTTTGGCTGATTAAACCTCCTTAAGGTAGAATTTTAAAGCTTTTCACGCATTGGAACTCTACCTAGTTTTGGACCAACCCCAGAACCAAGCAGAGCCACCTCTTACATACCCACGACTACCCTGCTGCAATAAACTTGTAGAACTTGCATGAGGGAACTCACTTTTAAAGGAGAAACTGTATAGTTTTAAAAAGACATTGATTGTATAAAATAATTTGCTCTGCTATAAACCACCATTAAAAATCACAATGTTTTAATTTGGTACTTAACATTTTTGGAGTAAAAACTATCACAAAAGTAATAAATGACGCCAACAAAAATATACTTTATTGTGTTAAAGAGTACTGTATTGGTTTGCCAAAGTTTTGTAACTCAGTAAAGGTATTACCTTCCTTGGCTTTGTACTTTATGACTTAGTATGCTGTATCGTGGGCTGGTCATGTTAACTGAAAAAGTCATTGCCAGAATTTTGCAGCACTCTAAACTTAAACAGAAGAACAGCTGTTCACATCTTTTAGCATTTCACATTTGCCTAACTTATAAATTGCCATGTGTCAAAATCATGGTTCTGTAATTGCTAAAGCATGATATGCCAGGTTATTTGAATCTAATTACTTTTTGAAGTGAATTACGACCACAAAACATCTTTTTTTACGTGAAGAGCTGTACATCATTTGAAATTACTCAAATGATGTCTTGCTCTGATGCATAAATTCCAGGGACTTAATGTTTTTAATAATACCATGTCCCTGCAGGGGATGGGGGCCGTGGAGAAGAAAAAAGAATAATAGGGTGAAAAAAATCATTGACCTAAACTAACCAGTAGGTGAATTGCTTTGCAGCTTTTATTTATGGAAATCCTTGCTTTGGATGCCAGAGGGCAGCTGCAATCTGAAAACTAATCCAGTAAATGTATTTTGTTTTGTATTTTGTAGCAGGCAATTAATTATCCACCACTAAATAAATAAGAATATCTTTGATACTGGGAATTGTTGCATATAAAGTATTTTTGTTAAAAGGTGATGAGCTCTTGCCTTTATTTCACAGTACTTAAAGTGATAAACTTCTAGTCAGGTTTCCTATAAAAGAAACCAGTTAATATATGTACATAAACCACAAAAATAGTATAACAAACTATTTGAAAATTATTGTTTTTCGACTTAAAATATTGTTTAGCTTGAGACTTCTTAGGACGTTTGTAAAAGCAAGTTAAAGCCAATAAGAGTTTTGATTTTTTTTGTAACCGGAGATGGTTTTTACAATTAAAATAATATTTCAACTAAACAAAACATTGCTAAACACTGATATTTAATAAGTTGTCTTGTATAATTTCTGAAAATTATACTTGTTCTGAAAAGTGTAAGAATACCCTAATGATAAAGATTTCTAAACAAAATTTTATCCTGTTTGATTTTTTTATCTGATCTAATGACAAAATTCTATAAATTTTCATTTTCCAATGCAGTTACTTTTAGTTAAGTAGCTAGTAGTTAATGGCTTTTACCTGTTAAAATATAAATAACATAGCAAGCATCTGAGAGGACTAAACTGGAATAAAGTGTTCATGGGTTAGAATTAGACTCGGACTATGGAGTATATTATCCTATTTAATATTAAAGATGGATCTTATATGAATTAAGAAAACCCTTCCTGTTAATAAAAGCTTCCTTTTAACTAAAAACAAATAAATAAAATACAGAGTTGAGCTCCAGGGAATCCCAAAGATCAGGAACTAAGAGGGAACTGAAAACCATAGAGACTCCTCTGGGGAGATTTGTCCATCTAGGTAGTAGGACCTGGATTCTGAGGGGAAAAGAAACGAGGCTTTGGATAACTGTATTTAATTAAATTGTGGAGTGGAAATCCATGAAGATTTTTGGGAAGAATTAAGCACAACATATGAGACTTAAGTTCCAGTACTATTTGTTCGAACAATGACTATCTATGAGGTCACAGGCAAATCCCTTTACTCTTTTCAGCTTCCATTCCCCTCGTATAAAATGAGAGAACTGAATTAGAATACCTGTAAATTATGTTTCAGCTCAACATTTTAGGATTCTGTGATGAGAGACACCTTTGAAAATTTAATTTGGCAACAGTGTGAATGGTGGATTATTGTATTAGCCTCGTAACTGGTATTGCTGCCTCTAGGCTTGCTTTAACTGCAAATTAATCCCTTCACTGACCACAGTAGCCTTTCTTAAACAGGTCTAAATTTTATCCCCTGCTTGAACATTTTCAGTCGTGTTCCAGAATATTCAGGATAATGTTAAAAGGCCTCAGTTTAGCAAAAAAAATTGTTTTCATCATCTGGCTGCTTTATACTTATCTAATGTTCTCATCTAACATTTCTCCCATTATAGTATAATTATTGGTTTATTTGTCTCTTCTAAACAATGTAAACTCATCTTTGCCTTTTTTTTTTTTTGAACAAGAAGTTTATTTAAACCACAAGACTCTTGACTTGAAGGGAAAACTGTCCAGGATTCATTTCTTTTAGAGTAATTTAAAGACATTGCCCTACTTGTAACAGCTACATACAAAAAAGTTATAAAATTGTCCTTGGTTTTACAATGATAAATGAAAAGCATTAAAATTCTCCCATCGAACAAGGTATGCAAGGATTTTTATGTTGTTCTTTTTTTGTTAAACAGTGAGAGCAAAATAACTTACTGAAATATAAAGGCAAGAACTGAATGAGCATGCCACTAATGGAGAAAAGGGAGTATTTTCATAGAACCAGTATTTTTCCCCAACCCATCTCCATTAGATGGCGGTCAAAACATACCACTGGCGGGCTTCGCGGGCTTCCCTGGTGGCGCAATGGTTGAGAGTCCGCCTGCCGATGCAGGGGACACGGGTTCGTGCCCCAGTCCGGGAAGATCCCATATGCCGTGGAGCGGCTGGGCCCGTGAGCCATGGCCGCTGAGCCTGCGCGTCCGGAGCCTGTGCTCCGCAACGGGAGAGGCCACAACAGTGAGAAGCCCGCGTACCGCAGAAAGAAAACAAAAACAAAACATACCATTGGCCATTTACTTAAAAAAAAAAATGCACTATGCTTGTGCACGTACACCAGTTACTTTATGTACAATAAAGGAAGGGGGAAGGGGGAAATGAAAGAATAGAGAAAACTATACTGTAGTAGTCAGGATGTGGTGGAACCAAATTGTGGTTTTCTAATTGAGAATGTCTTCTTGGTCTGGAGGAACAGAATTCTGGAGTAAAGTAGCAGGTTCCCTTTTTAGTAGACACCTCCTGTCTGCTGCTGGAACACACCAATTGTATCTTCAGCCTCCATTTCCAACTGTGCAGGTGTGTCTGTCTCATTGATTGGCTGCCCATCAAATTGGAATCTGATCTGCTTCATTGACATACCCTGTCGTTCACAATAGGCTTTCAATAGTTTACTAAGTGGTGTGTGACTCTTAATCTTAAACTGCACCACAGAACCCTCCTGCCCCGCCACCTTCAAATTAATATGATCATTGTTCTCAGTCTTGACTCCTTCCTTGGGCTTTTCATCAGCCATGGCGAGCGCCAGATTCTCCTCAGCTGCCGCTTCACTAAAGAGGTGCCAGGCCCGCATCAAAAGAGCACACAAGCAAGCAGCACCAGGAGTGGCAGAAGAAGGAGGCGGCAGCGGTGGAGGAGGGAGAGCACCTTTGCCTTTTAAACATCTAGCACAGGTGCTGGCATACAGCAAGAACACCATAAATATTAAGTGAATGAATAAGTGTACTGAAGTAAAAAGACCTGGTGGGTTTAGAAATAATTCTGACAATTGGCAGATGCCTTAAAGGTATGTGAGAATGTTTATTCCTTACCAACAATGAGTATAAATGTTTGTTTTAACAGTATAAATTTTTGTTTTAAATATTTGTTTAACTTATAGATCTTTGCAGATCTATAAGTAAATATGTTATCTCATTTTAATATACTATTCTCTGATTAATAATAAAGTATTTTTCTCTTTTTTAAAAAAAGAAATAATTCTGGAGGGAAGTAATGCAGCTCTGAACTGACATGGCAATACTAAGAAGGGGCAGTTGGGTATTAATTAGGAAATCATAGTGGAAACACAACCTATAAAACATGATCAAAGAGTGTCAACAGGGAAAAGGGAAACCACACTCCATCTCAGATGGGCCTTGAACCCACGATCCCTGACTTTAGGAGGAACCTCAAACCCACTGTCTTTTAATTGAAACCACTCACCTAGTATAGGACTTACTGAAGCTCAGGTTCTTTTGTCTCTTTGCAGAAAAGGCAAAGTGGCAGGTGAAGAGTGAGTTTATTAGCATACATAGGACGCTTGTGAGAGATACAAACAGGCAGGCAAGGCAGCCCCAAGAACAAAGAGAGCTATATTTTTATAATCAAACAAAACGTGGAGAGGGGAGAAGAACACCTTCTTCCTCACTTTTTGGTAGATGTCAAGGTGATAGGGACAGAGTAAAGGAACAAAGTAGGTAATTAAATAGTTAATCCCACTAAGGGATTGTAAGTAGATAAAATGTATTGGAGACCCCTGTAAGTTAATGATTACTCAAGAAAGCAGGTTTGCCTAACCACAAAACCAAGCAGTCTTGCTTAGCAATAAAACCATGCAACAGGAGCATGAGACATGCCCCAAAACAATAAAACAATGGTGGCATGAGACCCACATCCTGTCCGGTGAGTTCAGTAAGTTATGGATTCCTAGGACATGCTCCTCTGGGCACATTAAAAACAAAAATATATGGGCTTCCCTGGTGGCGCAGTGGCTGGGAGTCTGCCTGCGGGTGCAGGGGACGCGAGTTCGTGCCCCGGTCCGGGAAGATTCCACATGCCGCGGAGCGGCTGGGCCCGTGAGCCATGGCCGCTGAGCCTGTGCGTCCGGAGCCTGTGCTCTGCAATGGGAGAGGCCACAACAGTGAGTGGCCTGTGTACCGCAAAAAAAACAAAACAAAACAAAAAACAAACAAACAAACAAAAAGAATGCTCAAACAAACAAACAAAAAGGATGCTCAAAAAGAATGCTCAAACAAACAAAAAGAATGCTCAACCACAAAAAAAAGAAAGAAAGAAAGAAAAGGTGACGTTATACTGAAACCTGAAATGATTTAACCATTTTTAGCATATGTTACTGCCTTTTTGCTTATTTACATTGTGCCATGACAGTCCTGGCTTGACCATGTAGGGACAAGAAAAGTCCCCCAGCCGACATGGAGGAGGAACTGATGATGAAAGTGTGACATCTACTCAGGAATGAGGAAGATGGTGGTCTTCCCCACGCCCAACTTTTCCTTTGATTATAAAACCATAGCCCACTAAGTTCTCAGGGTGCAGCCCCCTCTCTCCCTCCTGCTTATAAGCCTCACAAACATCCTATTCTAATAAATCACTTATCTATCACTTTGCCCCTCTCTGAATTCTTTCTTCCATGAGACAGAAAGAACTGGAGTTCCTCGGAGCCCCCTAGAGGTTTCAAAGGCTTACATCGTAAGTTCCTCCTTTGACCCTATATGGTCTAATTGGGTTGGTCATGGAACTATTTAAGTCAAATATATATTAGCAAAACGGTGGTAATGTATACTAAAATACGATCATTCATCTCAGGTTTTGGTATAATGTCCCCTTTCACCTAGTTTCTTTCCCCTTTCACCTATATTCCTGTCTTGGCTACATGCAGAAATGCAACCCTTTAAGGACCACTAACTTCCTGACTTTATGTGACAAGATTCAGACTCCATATCTATCATCTTGTGTTTTAACTATCAGGGTTTGTGGCTTGAGTGTGCCTGGCACTTGGATGCATCTGGTCTTCCTTCAAGTTAAGAGTAGATTGTTGCTAGATAACTGGATTCTTTTCTTGAGTGGTCATTAGCTTACAACAGTCTCCCAAACTCCGTTAAAATTTCCTTTCTGTCTTTAATCCCCTGGTGAGATTTCTAAACTAACTAAGTATCCTACTCTAACCCTATCAAAAGCAGCACTATAAAGGTCTAATTCTTAGGTGTATATTTGTTAAATATATAGCTTTATTTAGTTTTTTTTAAAATTTATTTATTTATGTCTGCATTGGGTCTTTGTCGCTGTGCGCGGGCTTCTCCAGTTGCGGTGAGCGGGAGCTACTCTTCGTTGCGGTGCGCAGGCTTCTCATTGTGGTGGCTTCTCTTGTTGCAGAGCATGGGCTCTAGGTGTGCTGGCTTCAGTAGTTGTGGAGTGCAAGCTCTAGAGCACAGGTTCAGTATTTGTGGCACACGGGCTCAGGAGCTCCTTGGCATGTAGGATCTTCCCTGACCAGGGTTCGAACCCCGTGTCCCCTGCATGGTCAGGCGGATTCTAAACCACTGCACCACCAGGGAAGCCCCAGCTTTATTTAGTTTAGATGAAATTTACCATTAAAAAAACCAGCTCCAAGATCTTGTCCCAACGTGCTAGGGCAGACAAGTCTACACTGTCTATAGATTGTGACCTCTCTCTTTAAGAACATGATGACATTTGATTTTACTAGCTTGAACCCAGCTGAGCTACAAACCTGAGTAAAGTTTACTGTGGGTACAACTTCAGGAAGTCAGAGATATTCAATTATCTGTTGAATGCCTGGTATGCACAGAAACCTGGAGAAACAAAATAAATGAAAAGTAATTTTGGGGAATTCCCTGGAGATCCAGTGGTTAGGACTCAGGTGCTCTCACTGCCAGGGGCAGGGGTTTGATCCCTGGTCGGGGAACTCCCATAAGCCATGCAGCATGGCCAAAAAATAAATAAATAAAATAAAATTACAACAGTTTGTCCAACATTTAAAACGTTCCCGGCTCCCAACTTTTTCTACAGGTTCGGAGGTATATTTTAACATACTTGTTTACGCAGGTGTTTTATTTTTTTCATCTATGTTATTACCCACTCGAACAAAAAATAGGTAATTCCTATAAAGTCCAATTTCTTTGAAAATTCTAGGGTGTCGTTTTAGTTTAATCCTTTTTCTCTCTAGCCATAAGATTAACTGTTGGTAAATGCTGAGTAGTGCTTTCATGCTCTACAAGCAAGAATACTAAATAGGAAAAAAAGTAATCTTTTATTACCTTATCACCACTTTTCATGAACTAACTTTGTTTTTCAGAAGATAATCAACGGATAACCCTCTAGGTTCTAACTGTTGTACACAGAGACGCTCATTCAAGAATAAATCATTATATTATCACGGTTGAAAAGTATTTTTGGACGTCATTTCACACTTGTGAAAGTACATCTTAGACAAAATGGAATATTTAATACAAATCTGGGACCAGCGAGAGGCGAGCACGCAAAATTTAAGTGGGCGAGACTACTACGACCCTAAGTGTGAGCGCTTCCCTCGCCCCACCCAGGGCCTGGGCCTTCTTTAATAAATGGAATAAGGAGTCCGAAGGGTATGCATCTGGGGTCTGGACGGTCTTTCCAAGCCTTAGATGCAGTTAAGCCAGCCACTCCATCCAACCCACTAGCGGTTGCAAAGTGGGAATTTGTTCAACAGGAATGGCCAAGTCAAATACAGTCATATCAAGTTCCCTTCTGACGTAGCACGTGTCGCCTCCGGAGCACCAAAAACAAAACAAAACACCAGCTCATCAGCGCCGGGAAATGTCGCGCCCCAACTGGCACTAGGCAACTCGCAAAGGGCCGAAAGTATGTAGGCAAAAAAGCTTCCCCGGTAACAGAGGAGCTGATGCCTTTCCTTAGGAAACTCAAGGACCCCACGTGTGCGTGCAGCGCATTAACGGTCAACCGCGGAAACTAGGACTCGGCCCCAAACTATAAGAGCTGCGGCCGTCAGCGCGCGCTCCCGGGAAAGGACGTGGCGCTCCCGGGAAAGGACGTGGCGCCCCCGCCGATCGCCGGTTTCGGGAGACGCGCGCCGGGTCCTCAGGTGGTCGGTGTCCGCCCTCCGCGGGCCGCAGCCACAGTGCGGACTTGACCCTGCAAGGGAGAGGGGACGCCGTCCGTCCCCGCAGGACTCGTGGAGCCGCTGTACAAAGAAACCGGAGACGTCGGCACCACGAGCAGGCAGGCAGATCCCCGAACAGCCGCGTGCTCGAGGACCCCGGCGGCGGCGCGGCGCGGCGCGGCGGGAAAGGGGAAGTTTCAAAGCCGAGAGGTGGCAGCTGGTTGCTGGAGCTACGGCGAGATGAAGTTGCACTGCGAGGTGGAGGTGGTCAGTCGGCACTTGCCGGCCTTGGGGCTGAGGAACAGGGGCAAGGGCGTCCGGGCGGTGTTGAGCCTCTGTCAGCAGGCGCCCAGGACTCAGCCGCGGCCCCGAGCGGGGGGCGAGCGGGGCGGCCGGCACCACGCCTGCCTGTTCATTTCCACTCTGAAGGACAAGCTCGGGACCCGCTATGAGGTGCGTGAAGCAGGCAGGTCAGGGGTGGCAGCCGGGCGCTCTTGCCCTAAGCGCCCGACTGTTCCCGAGGCTGGACTCCGTCTTAGGGGTTCCTGAGCGCCCGGCCCCCGAACCCCATGACCACCCGGACCCCGGCGTCTCCCTACGGACCCCGAGGGGGAACGATTTTGAGAGTGCACGTCTTATTTTTCTTGCCCATTTCTGCGACTTTGTATCGACAGCCTTGCTGTTTAGTTGCAGATAGCAGCCCCGCCCCTTTAAAGCCTTGGAAATTTCGGCCTGCCGGATTAAACTATAAACGAAGCCTCAGTCCAGTTTGGGGGAACTGTAAAATGACTACTCTTTGGTTCAGTACATTCTGTTTCTCCACAGGCTTTTCGCTAGTTTTGTCTGTTTGTTGGTTTGTTTTGTTTGTTTTAAGGCTTTGTAGGGTGTTTCTAAGGTCATTAGGCCAGATTAGTACAGTAGTAAAGCAGTAATGCTTGGGTTGCATCTTGATATTTTTATTAAAGGTATTGGTTACTGCATCTCTCTCTCTTTTATTTCTCCTCAAATGTTTGATTTCCTAAGTCTTGATTTGTTAGGTCCAAGACTTTTTCGTATCTACCTAGCAGTAGTAAACCCTCCAGAAGTTGGAAGTTGAAGTAGAATTTTTTGATATAGAATTTTTAAAGCGCAAGTTTTATAAAATCCTTTTATGTTGATTACCAAGCACGTTATTTTGTGAAAATGACTGGAATACTTTTGTGCCTACTATAATAAAATTGAGGGGACAATTCATCACCCACCATTGCATCTGACTCTTGACTTTATACAATTTCTGAGATTATTTCCCTTACAGTGTTTTACTCCTCAGTGAATACTCATAGTTGAGGAAAGGAGTTATTGCTGTTTCATTCAGAGCCACGTAAATGTTCGATGTGAGTAGTTGAAAGTCTAAATAATTCCCCCCTTTCCATGGAATCAATTCGTATAATTTTTCGAATTAAAAGGACTTTAGAAATCACCCAAATTTTAAAGGTTAGAAAACAGGTGACAAAAGCAAACTCATAACCAGAATTGGGTCTCCCTTTTCTCCCTGTTGTCTTCCCTATCTTTTCATGCCCAGCTTAGGTACTGCCTATTTTTGGAGTCTGTTATGATCTCTCCTTTAAAACTTTTACTGCACTAATAGTCAGTAGCTGACCTAACCAAAATTTTATTGTAAACTGCTAGTTGAAGACTTGCTGTGTGCAGGGTGCAGTGCTAGATACTGTGGGAAATAAACCTGATTTAGTCACTGTTTTTCCAAGACCAGAAAGGGAGAAACAGAAGCCACCACTTATAAAGGTGGGCTATGATAAGTGCTGTAATAAAGGTAGAAGCAGAGTAGTATAATATCAAAAATGAGATCAATTCTGATTAAAGGTCTTGAGAAAGTTTTGTAGAAGAGGTGGTGCTACAGGGCTTGGGACATAGTAGGTGTCAAGTAAACATTTATTGATTGAATTAAGGTGGTTTTGTCCTGGGCCTTGAAGAGTAGGTATTAGTGCTCAGTATGGAAGTATCTTGAGGCTCTTTCTTACAACCCTCTACTCTTCTGTCCTGACTTCAGCTGTCATCCATTTGACTGTGATTTCCAAATATGTTCTTTAGCTAGTCCTCTCCGTTAACTTCCAACTTGAGCCAGCTACCTACTGGAAATCTTCACTTGGATGTGTAGCAGTATTTCAAACTCAAAATATCCCCAGATTAATTTTCCTTGCCATCCCTAACCCTGCTTTTCTGACAGTCTTCTGCAACCCTTTAAGTAGTATTCTGCCCCATCCAGGCACCTTAAAGCCTTTCCCTCCCCACATCCAATATATTATTGAATTCTTTCAATTCTACTTCCTAGGTAGCTTTCATATTTTCATACCTCCTTCCATCCCAGCTGTAATCTAAATCACCATTGTCCCTTGCCTCGCTGGTTTCTTAAAGGATCTTCCTACTTCTGCCGTTGTCTTTTTCCATCCCATTCTCCCCGTCCCAAAGTTCATTCTTACACTGTAGTTAAAGGAAGCTTTTCCAAATGTAGACCTAATCATGTTCCTATCTTAAAGTCAGTCAGTGGGTATCACTGTTCCTAGGATAAAATCCAAAATTCTTAATATGGTTTACAAAATCTTTCACCATCTAATCTCTGTTTACCTCTCTAGGCTCACCTGCCTCTTTTCACTGGATCTTTCAGGTGCACTGAACATCTTTCAGCTCCTCACAGCTACCAAGCTGTCTTACCTTCAAGGCTTTGAACACATTGTTCCATCTTCTTGGTATGCTACCCGCTGTGTTTTCCCCCAGTATCTTCAGTTGCCTAACATCTCTTAATCAAGGATTAACTTCATTCTTACCTTTAAGGTCACTTTCATACCCCTTTGCTAATAAGGTCCTACAGCAGCCTGTATTTCCCTTCTTTTAATATTTGTTATGCTTGTAATTACTTGTTTAATAACTGTCTCTTATGAGATTGCCAACTTGATTAGTGTAATTACCATGCTGGTCTTACTTACCACTGTTGTCCCAAGCCCCCTGTCATAGTACCTGGTACATAGTGGCTTCTCAATAAATAGTTGTTGCATTGAAGTCTGAAGCAGAAGCAACATTAGTCATTAAAAATTTTTGAGCAGCTGTTATGTGTCAGTCACTTTTCTGGCTCCAGGGAAATAAAGGTGAACAAAGGAGACAAGATTCCTGCTTTCACTGAGTTTATATCTTGTGGGAGGCATGCCCACCCCAGACTAATGGGCTGAAGTTAAGAAGGCAAGTAGCTGCTATTGGCAATGGGAGAAAAGAAACATTCTCCTCAAACACAGGGGTTTCTGTTTTTGAAGAAGAAAGAGTTACTGGACAGGTAGAACAATTATGTCTCTTTTTGTGGCTGCATCGGGTCTTCATTGCAGTTTGCAGGCTTCTCATTGCGGTGGCTTCTCTTGTTGCGGAGCACGGGCTTTAGGTGCATGGGCTTCAGTAGCTGTGGCTCGCGGGCTCTAGAGCACAGGCTCAATAGTTGTGGTACACGGGCTTAGTTGCTCCACGGCATGTGGGATCTTCCAGGACCAGGGCTCAAACCCGTGTCCCCTGCGTTGGCAGGTGGATTCTTAACCACTGCACCACCAAGGAAGGCCCAGAACAATTATATCTTACCAGATGCTAGATAAGGAGTGTAAATACCCCAAAAACCACCCAAATAAAAACCTTTAAATCTTAAAACCACAGAACACCCAGACTTAAGAACTAAAGCCCAAACCAAACCTGGCAAAGTGACTGGCACATCCTAGTTGTAATAAATATTGAATAACAGTACCTGGTTTTGTCCTTTTTTCCCATTGGTTTTAAGCAGCTAAAGGAGAACATTGAGCAGTTCTTCACCAAATTTGTGGATGAGGGGAAAGCCACTGTTCGGTTAAAGGAGCCTCCCGTGGATATCTGTCTAAGTAAGGTATGGTATTAAAAACGTTAATGCTTAGGTTGGTTGACTGTAAAGAGAATAGAGGCTCTTTTAGGATCCTGATACCCACATAGCTGAACAGAGACAGTCACTTGCTGGTATGTTTGAAGAAGTGACAGCAGTTTCCCTGGCATGCATGTATGGCCTCTAAAACGGCAGAGTCAGTCTCAGAAAAGTTGCCCAGGATGGGAAGGAAAACTGGGTTTGCTTCTGTGCCCAAGATGGAGCCTCAGGGTGTTCTTAGACAGAACTCTATAAGGCAGGTGGCACAGGTCTACGTTTTGCCAGCTGAATCACAGGTGATGAATCTAAATTTGGTGTTAAAAAAAAAGAATGAAATACAATTAGAAACACTTCAGGGGGTATTTTACTTACTATAATCACTTTTTAAAATACATAAACCATTAGAATAAAAAACTGTTTCCTTCTTTGCCTTACCTCACTTTTTCCTTTTCCCCCTTCCCAGAGGGTAGGAGCAGTGATTTGTTCAACCTTGCGGTATCCTTAACCCCAAGGCACGTGCTTTGTAAACATTAAAAGTTTAATAACTGTTTAAGGTATTTGTATTGAATGGAGGTGTTTTGTCCTACCTCCTCCTGTTCTTGTGGTTTTTCATTTTCTCTTATATTCAGCCTATCTTTCCACTAACTCCTTCTACCTAAAAACAAGCTGAGAGGTCTTACCAATTAAAAAAGTAGAATAGACAAATTTCTGGAAAATCAAGGCTAAATCTATTGGCTCCACTTTCTTGCTATCTCTTTTGACCTCTGCTTTCACTGGTTACTCATAAAACACTGCCTCAGAGATCAGTGATCTCCCTCCTATTTGCCAAATCACATTGCCGTTATTTCTTATCCTTTTTGAGCTCTGTAGAACTTGACACTAATGACCACTCTGGACCTACTGGCTGGACTACTTCACCCAGGTCACCAGACTTTCCTCACTCCACTTGACTGTGTATACTGCTGCCAAAATAGCTCTTGTCATGTAATTCTCAACTCAAAATTCTTCAGTGATTTCCCACAGCCTGATCATTCTATCCTCCTTATCTTGGCATCAAGCTCATCTGTAATCTATCCCCGTACTATATTTCTCCTCTTTTACTGCTCTACAAAGCTCCTACATTCCAACCAAATAGGATCATATACTTAGTTTCCCAAACTTGCTGAAAGTTCACTAGTCCTTCACATATAAACTTTACGAAACTTCTAAAGTATCCTGCAAGTATTAGTTATTTTTATTGATGACTTAGTTCACATACCACTTTACTAGTGATTTCTATGTCCAGCTGGAAGCAGTCTCTTGCTTTTGATGTTTTCTGGTACTTTTGGCATTGAGTGCTATTTGGCCTTGCTTTTTTTTTTTTTTTTTGCGGTATGCGGGCCTCTCACTGTTGTGGCCTCTCCCGCTGTGGAGCACAGGCTTCGGATGCGCAGGCCCAGCGGCCATGGCTTACGGGCCCAGCCGCTCCATGGCATGCGGGATCCTCCTGGACCGGGCACGAATCGGCAGGCGGACCCCCAACCACTGCGCCTCTAGGGAAGCCCTGGCCTTGCTTTTGACAGGGCCGTTGCTTTTCACAATTCCTAGTGTTTGTGAATAACCCCCCCTAGGTGTTTTGCAGTGCACCGCAGTACCTTATTCTATCTCAGAGGCACTGGAGATTTGGGTCAGTTCATCTTTTCTTTTTCTTTTTGACTTTGGTTACTAAGTTTAAGTAACTTTTTTTGTGTTTTTTTTTTGGATTATAGTCGTTGGGTCAGTTCATCTTAAACCCAAATCTTAAGTGGAATCTTTTCATGCTTTCCTGTTTTATTTTATACTCTTATGGTTCCCCCTGTGAACAGTTTTATTTAGCGTATGTCTCTCAATATAATTTTTCAAAAACGTTTAAAGTTTTTTGTATCTGTATTGAAATTTAGTGAAAATAGGATACTAAAAAAATTTGTACAGCCATTTTCAGTAAATGATTGCATGATTTGCATATATAACTTTACAGACTTTGTTTAGGATAGATTAGCATGGGTGCATTATCTAAAATGGAATTTATAATTGTACAACTTCTTTTTATGTATTCAGGCCAATTCCAGCAGTCTAAAGGGTTTCCTTTCAGCTGTGAGACTGGCTCACAGAGGCTGTGATGTTGAGGCACCACTTTTAACCTTCACACCAGTGAAGACTTCAGAATTTGAAAAATTTAAAACTAAAATGGTTATCACATCCAAAAAGGACTATCCTCTAAGCAAGAACTTCCCCTATTCTCTGGAACATCTTCAGACTTCTTATTGTGGGCTTGCCCGGGTTGATATACGTATGCTTTCCTTAAAAAACCTTAGAAAATTAGACTTGAGTCACAACCATATAAAAAAGCTTCCAGCTACAATTGGAGACCTCATCCACCTTCAAGAACTTAACCTGAATGATAATCACTTGGAGTCATTTAGTGTAGCCTTGTGTCAGTCTACACTCCAGAATTCACTTCGGAGTTTGGATCTCAGCAAGAACAAAATTAAGGCACTCCCTGTGCAGTTTTGCCAGCTCCAAGAACTTACAGATTTAAAACTTGATGATAATGAATTGATTCGACTTCCTTTCAAGATGGGACAACTGACAAACCTGCGTTTTTTGTCAGCGGCTCGAAATAAGCTTCCGTTTTTGCCTAGTGAATTTAAAAATTTATCTCTTGAGTACTTGGATCTTTTTGGAAATATTTTTGAACAACCAGAAGTCCTTCCAGTTATAAAGCTGCAAATGCCATTAACTTTATTGGAATCTTCTGCGCGAACCGTACTATATAATAGGTAAGCCTTTGATAGCATCCTGGTATTCTCATCATCCTCAGAGTAACAAAGTCTTTAACATAGCTTATGACGCTGTGCGCAATGACGCTTTGCTCCGGTGGCCGTCTTGCTGTTCCTTACCTCTGCTTAGAATGCTTTTCCTCCAGAAAGTCTCATAGCTTACTTTCTCACTTCAGTTCTCTGCGCAAGTGGCACCCCAGAAAGGTCTTTCCTGACTACTCTATCTAAAGTTTTATCCCCCACCCCCTTACATTGCTTGATTTTTTTGTCATAGGATTTATTACCTGGAATGATACATATTTTTTAACATTTGTTCGTTTTCTGTCAGATATTCTCACTAGAATGTAAGATCCATGAGGGCTTGGACTTTGCCTTATTCTCCACTATTTCCCTTGGGTCTAAAATGTGCTATCTATCCCCCATACCTGCAATATGTTAGGGAATGAATGAATGAAGAATGAGTGAGTGAGTGAGTGAGTGAGAATAAATAAATCAATGAATGACATTGTTTCTCAGAGTCTGGTTCCCTGACCAGCAGCATCAGCATCACCTAGGAATTTGTTAGAGGTGCAAGTTCTTGACCTTCACCTCACACTGGCTGAATCAGAAATTCTGAGGATGGGGTCCGGCTCCCTGTGTTTTAACAAGTCCTCCAGGTATCTCTGATACAGTCTAAAAGTTTGAGAACTCCAATCTGACATAGTGGTAAAGTGTGCTCTTTGGAGTCAGACTTAAGTGTGATTTCTGGCTTCACCCCTTAGTGTGGCTTTAGCAAGTTATTTAACCTCTTTGATTGAATCTCATCTGTGAAGCAGGAACAATAATACCCACTTTACAGAGTTGTGAAGATAAATGATCTAATGTAATGGCAAAGCATTTGGCATATAGGAGGACTCAGTAGCTCCTGGTTCTCTTCCCTTGTCTTTGAACACTAACTGCAGTTGGTCATGAGACACCAAACTCCAGTTATTCATTTTATTCAGGCTTTCATATAGGAGTGGAAGCTAAGATGTGAACCAAATTACTATTGAGTGCTTATAAAATGGTAGGAACACCATATTTCGAAGAAGAGATTCTTAACTTTTTTTTAGTGGGGAGAGACTCTTAAAAAAAGAAAAATGACAAGTTATGGGCGTAGAAAAATGCACACATGAATAAACACAGACTTTTGCATACAACTTTATAATGCTCATAGACCCCACGGAAACCCAAGCAAGTCTTTCTTCTTCACCATCCCTAGCTTAAGAGCTCTTATCCTAAAGCAGTGGTTCTCAAATTTTACTTCACATTTAGAATCACCTGAGGAGCTTCAAAAAATCCTGATGGTTAATCCCCACCCCAGACTTATTAAATCAGAATGTTTGGGAGGGGACTTCCCTGGTGGCGCAGTGGTTAAGAATCCGCCTGCCAATGCAGGCGACACGGGTTAGATCCCTGCTCCGGGAAGGTCCCACATGCTGTGGAGCAACTAAGCCTGTGCACCACAACTACTGAGCCTGCACTCTAGAGCCCGGGAGCCACAACTACTGAGCCCGCGTGCTGCAACTACTGAAGCCCGGGCGCCCTAGAGCCTGTACTCTGTAACAAGAGAAGCCCGCGCACCGCCATGAAGAGTAGCACCCGCTCACCACAACTAGAGAAAACCCATGTGCAGCAACGAAGACCCAACTCAACCAAAAATAAATAAATAAAATATAAATAAATTTGAAAAAAAGAATGGGAGTAGGACCCAGTATTTTTCTAACTCCCCAGGTATTCTAATGCATGGCCAGCTAGGATTAAGAACCGCAGCTTGCTTCTCAAACTTTAAGTGCACTCACATCACCTGGGAGTCTTGTTTAGCAGATTCTGTTTTAGAGGTCTGTAGTAGAGATCTGCTTTTTTTTTTATGAGCATTCTTTCATGTGTTTGTTGGCAATCTGTATATCTTCTTTGGAGAAATGTCTATTTAGGTCTTCTGCCCATTTTTGGATTGCCTACATTCCAGGCTAGGCTGCTAGTCCATGAACTACACTTTGAATACAAAGGCTCTAAAAGTAACGAAGGCTCATTGTTTTAAGGCAGTGATCCTCAGAAGTTGAGAGTGCATCACAGTCATGCTTACTGTAACACAGTACTTACTAAAGCAGATTGCTGGTCCCCACCCTCAGAGATTCTTACTCAGTAAATTTGGAGTGGGGATGAAACTGCATCTATACCAAGTTCCAAGGGAATGTTGATGCTGCTGCTCAGGGGACCACACTTTGAGAAACACTGGTTTAAGGCATTGACTCTTAACTAGGAGTTGAGAATTACCTATTAAATGACAATACATGTAAGTACCTAGAACAGTGTCTTGTTCATAATAGGTCCCAATATTGGATGTATAAATACAAGTAATTTGCTTCTCTGGCAATTAAAAACCAATGTTGTTATCATTAGTTGTGGAGGAGTTCCTAAATAATATAGATGAGAAATATATATCTAGATTTTCTGGTAATCTAGGTCCTAGATTCTACCTCAGACCAACTAGTTCAGAATCTCCAGAGATGGACCCCTATTGTATGTCATATATTTTTTTAAATCTCCAGAAGTGATACTGATGATTCAGGTTAAGACCACTGATTTGTGAGAAACATGTGGTGTCTTTTGGAAGTGTACTTCTCCCGAGTTTCTTGTTCTGTGTTTTCTCTGAGACTTACATATGAAAAAAAAATAATATATTGTACTTATTCAAATTTGAAAATTATGTCCAAATGAGAAATACTATAAATGGTTACTGATGATTTGAGAAGATCGTAACAGATTGGCTAAGGTGACTCTAATCTTTACTAAAGTATAATTTTGCATGTTTTGAGCTCCCTTGTTTTAAAAAGAATATAGATCCAAAGCCATGAGAACAGTATCTGTTATCTAGCTATTGATAAATTGTCCTAACTGGGACTTCCCTGGAGGCACAGTGGTTAAGAATCCGCCTGCCAATGCAGGGGACACGGGTTCAATCCCTGGTCTGGGAAGATCCCACGTGCCGCGGAGCGGCTAAAGCCGTGCGCCACAACTACTGAGCCTGCACTCTAGAGCCCACGAGCCACAGCTACTGAAGCCCGCACACCTAGAGCCCACACACCAAGAGAAGCCACCGCAATGAGAAGCCCGCGCATTGCAACAAAGAGTAGCCCCCACTCATCTCAACTAGAGAAAGCCCTCGTGCAGCAACAAAGACCCAATGCAGCCAAAAATAACTAAATTTATTTTTAAAAAATTGTCCTAACTACTGGTTATAAACATAAAGTTATAGTCTATTAGAAAAATATGTTGTAACTTAAATTATGTTGGATAGAAAGTACAGTTTTTAACTGTTTCCTGTTTCCTTAGACTATAACCAACAGCCTGGAATGTAAACATTGTTACTTACACAAGTAAGTAACTTGTGAAAAAAATTGTTACTTACACAAATAATAAATTCTTACATGTGAAAAAATTTAAAATTGCAAGCAAGGCCAATACCAAATCCCTTAGGAAGAGTAGGCCACTATTTTTGATTTGATGTGTATCTTTTCAGACTTTTCTAATAGGGTTTTAAACTCCAGTTTAAATTATAATAGTAGGTTTTATTTATTTGTTGAAAAAATCTGAACACCTATTATGTGCCAGCCTAGGTACTAGAGAAACAACAAAGAGAACAGTGTGGGGGAGACGCAAAGTGATGGCGGTATGGTTGTGTTTAGGGTGGAGAAGCGGGCTGGGAGGTGGGCAGGCAACCTCAAGAAACTGTCTCTTAGTGTCTTGTAGATGAGGGTTTTGAGTTTGACTTGATTTGATTTTTTTTTTTTTGACTTACTTGGATTTTAATTGTATTGGGCGCCATTGAAATTTTAAGCAAGAGGGTGAATGAATTTAAGCAAGGTTAAATTGCTTACTTGGCTACTAAAGTAAAACTAATGTCCCAAACAACATGTGTTTTAAATTTGTTTCACACAGTTTAAAATTCCCTTTTGAACATTTGATGCCTATGAGAGTATATGGATTGATTGATTGATTTTTAAATTAATTTATTTTTGGCTGCGTTGGGTCTTCGTTGCAGTGTGCGGGCTTCTCATTGGGGTGGCTTCTCGTTGCGGAGCATGGGCTCTAGGCACGCGGGCTTCAGTAGTTGTGGCTCGCGGGCTCTAGAGCGCAGGCTCGGTAGTTGTGGCACACAGGCCTTAGTTGCTCGGCGGCATGTGGGATCTTCCCAGACCAGGGCTCGAACCCATGTGCCCAGCATTGGCAGGCGGATTCTTAACTACTGTGCCACCAGGGAAGCCCCTATATGGATTTATTTAAATAAATGTTTCTTCACAGATAGAACTGAGTAATTCTCTCATTATCATTTATAAGAATTGTATGACAGAGCCATAACGTTTAAATTATGTTACACTGGTCATACAGTATAATTATATAAAGGACAGATGGCTCTTTCATTGTATTCAGTGGGTTATGCTAATTAAGTGGCGGTGCTAAAAGATACTTTATGGAGTGGTATAGATCCTCTTAGGTTTACAAAATATGTCATATGCTGTTACTTAGTATATTTTCCCCATTTGTACCAGTTAGGAAAATAAAACAATATACTGAGTTAATTAATAGAGTAATTTTATTTTTCCATTGTTATAATTTCAGTGTCCAGTAATTCATGTCCTAATACATGAAGTTTTGAATCTAGTAACACATTAAAAACTATTTTTAAAATATTTTTTTCCAATAGGATTCCATATGGCTCTCATATCATTCCTTTCCATCTTTGCCAAGATTTGGATACTGCAAAAACGTGTGTTTGTGGAAGATTCTGTCTAAGTTGTTTTATTCAAGGAACTACTACCATGAACCTACACTCTGTAGCTCACACTGTGGTCTTAGTAGATAATATGGGTGGTACTGAAGCACCTGTTGTCTCTTACTTCTGTTCTCTAACCTGTTATGTAAATTCCTGTGATATGTTAATGTAATAAGTGATACCACAAAAAGAAATTTCATTTAGTTACAGGCCAATATGGGACTCACTTATTGTTTACATGTCAAATTGGAGAAAGGGAAGCTGTTCGTGGGTTTTGTATACTTGCTTGAGGGGAAAAATGTGTTAGTGTAACATTTTCGATCATTTGGCTGTAATATCTTAATTTCATTAAAACCTAATTTTATTGTGGTGTTAACTTTTATCAGCTTATTGCACTTGTGTTATTTCAGCCTAGTGTTTCCAGAATGGGTTGTGGTTTTTTGCGGTACGCGGGCCTCTCATTGCTGTGGCCTCTCCCGTTGTGGAGCACAGGCTCCGGACGCGCAGGCTCAGTGGCCATGGCTCACGGGCCCAGCTGCTCCAGAGCATGTGGGATCTTCCCGGACCAGGACACGAACCCGTGTCCCCTGCATTGGCAGGCAGACTCTCAACCACTGCGCCACCAGGGAAGCCCCATGGGGCTATTTTTTAATGTTAAAACAGATATTGATCCCAACCACTCTGGTCATAGAATTTTATCAGTTTTCATCTTGCGTTTCAGTTAAAGAAATTGAATTTCTAGGACTTCCCTGGTGGTCCAGTGGCTAAGACTCTGCTCCCAGTGCAGGGGGCCCAGGTTCAATCCCGGGTCAGGGAACTAGATCCCATATGCCATAACTAAGACCCAGTGCAGCCAAATAAATAAATATTGTTTTAAAAAATTGAGTTTCTGTATGCAGAAAATATACTTTGCACTAATATAGTCTAAACTGTAGTGAGAACTTGTTTGATATGAAACTACATATAAGTTTTTAAGCACTTTTGTGTTTTTCAGGTATATTATTCTAAATATATATGGAATTTTTTTTTTTTTTTTTTTTGGCGCTACGCGGGCCTCTCACTGTTGTGGCCTCTCCCGTTGCGGAGCACAGGCTCCAGACGCACAGACTCAGCGGCCATGGCTCACGGGCCCAGCCGCTCCGCGGCATTTGGGATCTTTCCGGACTGGGGCACAAACCCGTGTCCCCTGTATCGGCAGGCGGACTCTCAACCACTGCGCCACCAGGGAAGCCCCTATATGGAATTTTATATTCACCATAAAGTAGGAGTTGCTTTGGACAGACTTAAGCTTTTACAAGTTTTATAATATTAATTCCATAAGCTTTGTTGTGATTTCTAAGTTTTTTAATTTTTAGGGCTGGAATGAGGTTTTGGGGTTGGGTGGGAGTAGCAGAAAATTGCTATGTTTACTAAGTTCTGTATTATATGAGGGTGGTTCTTTTTGTTTTAGTCACTTAGTATGTTTAAGTTTTTTAATTAAAAAACTGATAGCAATATATCAGCCACAATATACCAGCTAAAGGATGATTAGGATTTGAACTAGAGCAGAGGATATGTAAAAGGAACCAACTTAAAAGAATCTTGGAAAATGGAAGCAGAACTGTTTCATTCTCCTCATTCCCACTGTCTCAAATCAGCCTCTCTCCTAGATCACTGCAACAGTGTCAGAACTAGCCTCTGGGAACAAAGGAGGGGAAAGAGTGTAAGTATCTGGAGAAAAATCCTCTCTGTGAACCTAGATCGGGGATTTCCAGCCCAGGCTTTATACTGCCTTCTAAAAGTTAATTCACTTTTGCTCTTTAAAACTAAGAATTCTGTAATTAAGTATCTTAGGATTTTCTGAACTCATAAATTGGTGAGACATTGCCTGAAAATATTATAAAACTATATTAAAACATGGTTCTTTAAAAAGTGAAGTTTTGTGGCATAGTTAAAATTTAGTGCATATCTGATTTTTACATGTTCCTGTAGAAAGACAATTATTTCTTCATCAATAAATGTAGATATAAAAGTCTGTGTTGGGGGGCTTCCCTGGTGGCACAGTGGTTGAGTCCGCCTGCTGATGCAGGGGACACGGGTTCGTGCCCTGGTCCGGAAAGATCCCACATGCCGCGGAGCGGCTGGGCCCGTGAGCCATGGCCGCTGAGCCTTCGCGTCCGGAGCCTGTGCTCCACAACGGGAGAGGCCGCCAACAGTGAGAGGCCCGCTTACCGCAAAAAAAAAAAAAAAGTCTGTGTTGGGAATAAGTGCCCACCATGTTATTCCTACACCCTAGCCCTTTGCATTCTTGCTCATCTACAAGCCATCCCCATTGTAAGCATCTTAGCCTAAAATTCATATACAAAAAGCAGGGTCTTTATTTTTGGCTGCATTGGGTCTTTGTTACTGCGCACGGCTTTCTCTAGTCGCGGTGAGTGGGAGCTACTCTTCCTTGCAGTGCACGGGCTTCTCATTGGATGGCTTCTCTTTTTGCGGAGCTCGGGCTCTAGGCGTGTGGGCTTCAGTAGTTGTGGCGCATGGGCTTAGTTAGTTGCTCTGCAGCATGTGGGATCTTCCCGGACCAGGGCTTGAACCTGTGTCCCCTGCATCAGCAGGTGGATTCTTAACCACTGCGCCACCAGGGAAGCCCACCTTCTTTTTATATAAATACAAGATGCCAATTCTTGTGGAACTAAATTTAAATAATGAATTTGATAAGAGGATGAACCTTAGTTCACTTACAAATAATTTACCATTATTTCTTTAATTTACAGCCAAATTAGACATGTGATTTTACTTATATTTTAAAAAATACAAAAGATTTGAGTAAGAGTATCACTGTATTTATTCTCATACAGGCAATTTTCCTATAACTTCAACATTTTGCTCTCAAAAATAGAACAAAAGATTCCCAAAGCTTAGAACTGGATCACTTGGCCCTTTCTCTTCTTATCTCCTCCGAGTTCAAAATGCTTGCATCTCTTAATGGCCAGCATCCTCTTGGACCTGCAGTTGGGCTCAACACATTCAAGCCTCAGTACGATCTTCTTTGTGGTTTTAGCCTTCTTCCGGAAAATTGGCTTTGTTTGCCCACCATAGCCACTCTGCTTCCGATCATAGCGCCTCTTTCCCTGAGCATACAGGGAATCTTTGCCCTTCTTATACTGGGTCACTTTGTGAGGCTGATGCTTTCCACACTTCTTACAGAAAGTCCTTCGGGTTTTAGGTACATTGACCATCTTTGCAGTAGAGGTGTCTTCACGATGAAAACTGTTGTAAAATATTTAAAATACGGCAGCAAACGTTAAACATTTTGAAAATTCAAGTGTTTTATAAATATTTATAGGAAGATAACATTACACAAGTCAGTAATGTATAATTGCACCAAGTATTCTTTTTCCGTATGAGTAAACGCACATATACGTGCACAGCTTTTGGGAATCCTTAAATTATTGGAGCATTTATAGAATGAAACTCACTGAAAAACAGCAAGAGCAGCAACACAGGGACGCCCTGTACAGTTTCCCCCACAAAGTGGGTTCCTCTGGGGCTTAATTTACCGTGGCTGCCCAACAACTAAAGCGTAGTGGTGTGATACCTGATTTTCTTCGGCAGAGAAAGAAGGCCGAGGCTAGAGTTTATTTTCGCCTCTCCGCGCACCCTCTCCCTCCATGTTCTAGCTCCCGGGCATGCCCGACTCGGGGCGCGGTGTAGAGCCACCTCCACGGCCCGCCCCGTCCCTTCTCCGAGGACCGCATCAGCCTGGTTTCACTTTTCCCTCCAAAGCATCGTCATCCTTTCCTCAGCAGCCCTGAAGGCTGACGTGTCCCTAATGAGTGCCTCCCGGCCCAGCAGCCGCCATGCGAGAGCCCCTTTCCGGAAGGGAGAAGCCCGTTTTTGAAATCCACCAACCAAGGCGGCGGGCCTCGCCCTCCCTCTCCTACCAGGGCCCACACGGCCCAGCCCTGGATCCTGAGCACTGGGGACTCCAGCCGGAATCGCCACCGCCCCGCACCCGCTTACCTGGAAAACCCACGTCCACGCTCCGGCTTCGTCCTGCTCACGCCTCACAGGAAAGGAAGGAACGCCCCGGATGTAGGACCTGAGCCTGAGCGACCGCGCTGCGGCCCAATAGGCAGCGGGCGGCGACGGCCGTGCGTCTCCAGACTCGACCGGGAAGCGCCAACCGACGGCCCGAGGGGCGGGGCGGAGGGGTGTGGGTCCGGGGACCGCGGCGCTCGGCGGGCGGGTCGCTGGTTGTCAGGACAGTCGCCGCCGGAGTGGGGCGAGGTTACGTCCTTCGGTCTGGGACGTCCGGGGCCCCGTAAAGATGAGCGCACAGAAGACGCAGGGCCGCTGGAAGCGCAGGTAACGGAGCCGGGGTGCGGTGGGGCCGCGACAGGCTTCTTCCCGGACCCGTGCTGGATGGAGAGGACCGAAGCGACGCCGTGCTGCGGCTCCTAGCGGCGGGGCCGGTGCCCGAGCTGCAGCTGCCAGGCGACGATGTGTGGAGCCCGGGCGGCGCGGGGGAGCTGAGAGCCTTCGGGCCCCAGGACCCCCGGGGCCCGGGATGAGTTAGCGAGGACAGCCGCGGGGGCCAGTTCCGACTGCTGCAGGCCACGGCCGCCGCCCGCCCGCCCCTTCCGCGCCGGAGCCTCTAGCTCCTTTCCGCGCCCGTCTGCCTGCCTGCGCTCCTGGCGCCGGAGACCATGAGGTTCCGCATCTACAAGCGGAAGGTGCTGATCTTGACGCTCGTGGTGGCCGCTTGCGGCTTCGTCCTCTGGAGCAGCAATGGGCGACAAAGGAAGAACGAGGCCCTCGCCCCGCCGCTGCTGGACGCCGAGCCCGCGCGGGGTGCAGGCGCCCGGGCCGGGGACCATCCCGCCGTGTCCGTGGGCATCCGCCGGGGCTCCAACGAGTCGGCGGCTCCGCTAGTCGCGGCGGCCCCGCACCCCGAGGTGGACAACCTGACGCTGCGGTACCGGTCCTTAGTGTACCAGCTGAACTTTGACCAGACGGTGAGGAATGTAGGTAAGGCCGGCTCCTGGGCCCCCCGAGAGCTGGTGCTGGTGGTCCAGGTGCACAACCGGCCTGAATACCTCAAACTGCTGCTGGACTCACTTCGAAAAGCCCAGGGAATCGACAACGTCTTCGTTATCTTTAGCCATGACTTTTGGTCGACCGAGATCAATCAGCTGATTGCTGGAGTGGATTTCTGTCCGGTTCTGCAGGTGTTCTTTCCTTTTAGTATTCAGTTGTACCCCAACGAGTTTCCGGGCACTGACCCCAGAGATTGCCCCAGAGACGTGGAGAAGAATGCAGCTTTGCAGATGGGATGCATTAATGCTGAATATCCCGACTCCTTCGGCCATTATAGAGAGGCCAAATTCTCCCAAACCAAACACCACTGGTGGTGGAAGCTGCATTTTGTATGGGAGAGGATCAAAGTCCTTCGAGACTATGCTGGCCTCATACTTTTCCTAGAAGAGGATCACTACTTAGCCCCTGACTTTTACCATGTCTTCAAAAAGATGTGGCAATTAAAGCAGCAAGAGTGTCCTGAGTGTGATGTTCTCTCCCTGGGGACCTATACTGCCATTCGCAGTTTCTATGGCATTGCTGACAAGGTAGATGTGAAAACGTGGAAATCCACAGAGCACAATATGGGTCTGGCCTTGACCCGGGATGCCTATCAGAAGCTGATTGAGTGCACAGATACTTTCTGTACTTACGATGATTATAACTGGGACTGGACCCTTCAGTATTTGACTGTATCTTGCCTTCCAAAATTCTGGAAAGTGCTGGTTCCTCAAGTTCCTAGGATTTTTCATGCTGGAGACTGTGGTATGCACCACCAAAAAACCTGTAGACCATCCACCCAGAGTGCCCAAATTGAGTCACTCTTAAATAATAACAAACAGTACCTGTTTCCAGAAACTCTAACTATCAGTGAGAAGTTTATGGCAGCCCTTTCCCCACCTAGGAAAAATGGAGGGTGGGGAGATATTAGGGACCATGAACTCTGTAAAAGTTATAGAAGACTGCAGTAAAAAATCACAATTACAAAAGCAAAAGTAGTGACAGTCTTCTATTTTTGATATTTGTTCAAACAGAACATACAATTGAATAAAAGGGTTTAGGAACTGGTTTCTGCTTACAACAACAACAGAATTCTTGTAAAAGGTGTCCCAATATAGTAATCTTTTCCTTTTATGTCTGATTAAGATGTAAAACAAGTTTTCATTTTGAGAATTGGGTTTTAAAGCTCAATGTGTATCTGCTAAAGGTAATCATTATTGTTAATTGATAAGAAAGAAGAGGAGAAATTTTATTTAAATTGCATCTATTAATCTTTTTATCCGGAACTTTGTACACTTTTCCACGTTCAAGACTTCTTTTAAGTACAGCAGAATTTATTTAAAATTGTCATATTAGTAAAAAGTATTACAATGAAATTGTTAAGAGTATTAATGGAACAAGCCCAGCTTCACTCTTGACACAGTTACTAGGAAGGGATTGCTTCACTGGTTTTATAACTCGAAAGTTATGTTAAACACAGTCAGAACAGAGTCATTTTCAGTATTAAAGATTCCTGTATTATTGTGTTAAGATTTGCCTGTGCTTTGGAACCTTCATAGAACACACTTTCTTTTGGAATGTATTTGATTGATAAGAAAGTTTAAACACTGTTTTCACCTCAATGTAGAAATACAGTGGTTTTGTTTTTTTTTTCTTTTAGTGCTGCCAAAATAAAACTCATTTTTGCATAAAAAGATTCCTGATCATTTTGCAGAATAAATTTTTACACCAAAATCCAGTAAAGACATTCTACAAGGTTTAAAGTTAGCATTACATATTATCTGTACATTGTATAACTGAGTTTGAAATAAAGAAAACCCAGCTCTTGACAGTGCATCCCTTTGGAAGAAACTGGCTTTCAAATTAGCCAGGCATAGATAATGAGCAATAAAAAGCTGCTGTGTAAGTGAAGTACAGCCAGAAATGATACAAAGTTCAGTCCTGCCAAAGTGAAACATGTTCTAGTGCCAGCTTTATTTTAACAGAAATCATACTTTTTAAAAGGACAGACAGTAAATAATAGGAAGCAGGCTTAAAATTTACTCCATATTTAACATGAAAGTTTTCCTTAACAGTATATAATTGTATTCAATCAAATACAGACTACTTTCTGTGTAGGTACTGCAATAGTCATTTCAATCTAAGAAAACTGTGTACCTAATGGACAGTCTCAAAACTATTATTCCATCAAATTAAGATTCCTATTATGGTTGAGAAATGTATATGGTCATCTACAATGGAGCAGATAGTTCTCTTGCTTTATGAGCTACCTTTATACTGCCCTCAGCCCTCTGGTTCCAGGTTTTACTGGGGTTATAAATGTAAATCAGAATGAACTGCTAGGCTTCGTACCAGTTTTTGGTGCTCTGACCTGACCTCCCTAGTTCAAAGGACTAAAGAAATTAGTTTCCAGGACTAAGGTAAGGCCAGAGGTTTGAATTAGTAGCTGTTTTTGGAACAGAAATAGATCAGCTCAAGGCCTTGGGGTCAGCAATTAGATCAAATATTTTCCTTTCTATATTGTCTTTCATGTTGTCCTAAAATTTTTTGTGAGGAAAAAAAAATCTGTTGGGATTTTCTCCTGGCCTCAAATTAAAATACTATTCCACAAAATTCATAACTTAGCCACTGTTGATAAATTATCTGCTGCCCTCTTTTAGGTGTTATAAAAGAAATTGATTAGAAAACACTAGCTCTTGTTGTTTTCATGTAATAATATAATGAAGACAATTTTCCTGTTGGAGCAAATTCTTAGACAATTTGTCCTGTTCTAAAATTTGTAAATTAATTCTATAAAACCAAGGAATGTTTGAATAATTTCCAAAAAATTCTTTTAAAATTTTGAATTTTCAAGGTCATTAACAAATAACCTGTTATTTATATATATGTATACACACATATATATATACATGGTGACATATATGAGAAGAGTAAAATACACAGTTGAAGCAAAAATACTAAATTTCAGTGTATTTGTATTGTTTGGATCATTTAATATTGGTTAGTAAAGTTCTTTCAGAATCTCTATGACAAGCATAAGTACATCCTATTTAGTGAGACTTATAAATGCATAGTTTTGAGATTCTCCTCCCACCAACACATGCACTCTAGTGTGCTTCTAGTTAATTGCATTCTTTAGAAATACTCTGTGACAGACACAACTTTTAATGAGTATTTATTTTGAAATTTTATTAAAGTAATGGCAAACAAAAGCCAAAAACAACACAGAAGTAAATATAAATAGGTTGTATTAAAACTAAATGTTTAACTATTAGAAAAAATATACATCAGAGGAATCACAAAACTTATTTCCATAATTAAGGAAGCTTTGTATAAACTCTACATGCAAAAAAATAAATAGCTTCAGTTTCCCTATGAGAATAAAAATTGCAAACTTTATACTTTCTTGAATACCTTTGGTTTTAAGATAGTAAACAGAGAGTCTATTTTTAGTTAAATTCTAAGATGATACAGAATTAATCCAAGTCATAAAGCAAAGAATTCTGAAAACTGAATGAGCAGTGAGTCACATGATCTTTAATAATCTGCACACGACCATCCTGCATATTGGTTTCCTTTATGTTGTCAAAACCAGGTGTATTGTGAACTTCAGTTTTGTTCAGTAATGAAGATAGGTGATCTCCATCTAATTCTTTCTCTTCAGTTATTACTGGTTCTTTTAAATTATCTTTTTCATCATTTGAGTGAACAGCACTTTTGTCTTTTATAAATTCAGGTTCCATTTTTGACTCAGGTTGCTGAGACTTTGCACACGGCTTTTGAGAAACATCAAGGGCCCCTTGTTGCAAGCATGCAACTGAACCACAACTGTCTGTTTCTAGTACTTTGACTGCTACAGATGAATTGGAATCAGCTGAGGTAGTAGCATGCTGTAGACTTCCTTTTTCAGTTAGATGACTTCCTTCATTGGCTCTTTCTTCCTTCTCATGAAGCTGCTCAGAGTTACTACATTCTTGCAACTATGTCAGGAGAAACAGCAAATTAATAATTCTTTGAAACAAATAGAAAAGTAAATTGTACCCGCTGGAAACTTTTTTAAGTTGTGAAGGAATAGCCCAGTAGACTTACAGATAGGCCCTCTGGCTTCCCCCTCAAAGTCATTCTCCAAATGCTGCCAGTCATATTTTAATCATACAAACCTGGCATTGATTCTCTGATTAAATACTTTCATTGACCCTTCATCTCTTTCAGGATAAAATAATCCTGGCCTACAAACCTTTTAACATGGCCTATAAAACCCATTAGCAGTCATTCTTATAAGGGCATTCTTGAGTTTCTTGAATTTTCTTGTATTTCTGTGATTCTTTAGAGCCTCTTTCCCCTGAATTCACATTACAAGTCAATTGTCCTAGTTACTCATTTGTGTCCAATACTGAAGACTATAAAAATAACCAAACTTAAGTTCAACTAGAAAGAATGAACAAACTGGATGACATAGTTCCCATGGTTTGAGAGTCAAAAAAAAGCTGTTTGTCCCTGGACTAATACTCATAATTCCCAAATGTTAGTTTCTCTCCATTCCTCACTGAAGTTATTTTGGGATTAAAGGAGATAACATAAATGAAAAGGAACTGCAGATGTTTAATAGTAAAATACATATAAAAAAGTCTTTATTCCTCTTAACATCACTCTTCCCAGCCATCATGTCCACTTAGTTTAAAGTTATGATATAAAGAAATCAAGAATTAAGTTATTTGTTAGGCTTCAACCTTGTCCCAAATCACGACTCTATAGAGCCCACCAAAATCCTTACCTTTGCATGTATTTCAATCTTACTATCGGTAACCTGAAGAACTTCAATTAATGGTGGGGTTAGGGGCATTGTCTGTTTGAATGGAGGGCTCAGGACCTCTTCAAGAAATTCATTAACGTTTTCTTCACTGACAAATAACCTTTCCTAAAATAAAAAGAGAAAAAAAAATTCTACCTTATTGGTCATACTTGACAGAGTTGTATCTAAAAACAGCTCATAAAAGTTCTCACACAGTTCAGAATTGCACTTTTAAAATGTTTATTTTAATGTTATTCCTATGCTGTTTTGGCAAAAGAAAACTGAGTATTGTACAGAGCAATAAGAACAGCAAGAGTACATACATATATAGGAAAAGACCCTAGAAGACAAGTCTTAGTTCCTTTTCTAGGTCTCTATTAAATCTGAGGTATGTTTTCCCTCCAAGTAATCTTACTTACAAATTATCTTCCCTTTTTTTCCCCTCTATTTTGTAAGAATAACATCACCTCTAGAGTTATAAATGCAGTCCAAGCTAGAAAATGTAATTTAATTTTATAACACTTCCTAATGAGTCAGCAAAAGATACACAGACAGGATCTATTTAAATTTTGTGTGACCAGTTTGCCTTTTAGTTCTTGGCTAGGTAAGAAAATACATTCTTTAGTATTCTCTCAAATGCTTGTCCATATAGTTTTTTTTCCCACATTGTGATTTATTTTCACATTTATTAAAACAATTCCAGGAAAACGACTGCCCTTTCCTAAATTTCCCCTTCTGATGACATAAACAGATAGCCGATTTCATATTTTATATTCTCACAAAGTATTTTTACCTAGCCCTGGCTATTTACTTTACCATTTTTGGAGGTTTTCAAATTAACCACTTCTCACAGAAGATACACCTCATAAAATAAAAATTTAACTTATTAGCAAATTTCTAGAAAAATACAGGAAGAAGTAAAACTTCCTGGCAGGTTAAAGCCAAGGCCCCAAACTTAATTTTTAATATATAATCTGTGCAACTAGTGTTGTGAATTTAACCCTTGAATATCTTAAAAGAGCTAAAAAAATTTACATGTAACATTGATACAAACCTCAATCAAAAATACCAATTAGTTGTTCACTTATGAGTTTAAAAAGTTCTATAGAACGTCAAACTTTTTTTTTTCCAGTATTTGCCAATAGTACTGGAATATTGAATCTCAAGATCCTCAGTAATCTGAAAGGTATAGTAGCAACTACAAAATGATATCCTAGGTAAACCTGACAATGCACAGCCCCAGTTTTTGCCCAAAAGAGATGTAGCTGATGTGATGTTGGTACCAACAAAGGCTTATATTACACTTTGTTAAATGCCAGCCATTGTGCCAAGTACTAGCAGGGAACAGATTAAAACAGATGCAAAAAGAGGTAATTTCAATGTAATATAACGCCCACCAGAAGACAACCCCACCAATATCAGCGACTGAAATTAAGCAGTACCATATGGCCGAGAGGGCAAGGGATTTAGATTCACACCTGCGAGTTGGTTTTCCTACAAAAGAACTGTGTGGCACAGGCTGAGTTACTTTTGCTCTCCGGAAGTAAACGATTTACTTTCTAAGGTTGGAAAAAGCTATTTACCAACTTAAAATATGGCCATAATAGAATGCCTCTTAAACCTATTTGTGTCACAACCCCTTTGAGAATATGACTAAAGTTACAGCCCTTCTCAAGGGCAACAGTGAAGATTTGAAACCCATCCACCAGAGAGGATGCGTTGTTTTTTGTTTTTTTTCAATATGCGTTTAAGTGTACTTAACATCTTTCATCAAGTGCATCAATTTCAAGTCATCAGAAGAGAAGTTATAATGGAAAATCCTTTGTTTAGGATAAACTGAGTGTGCGCCTGTGATAGCAAGTGGAACAGAATATTTCAAATATTAGGACTCTAGAAAGAACTGTTACCTCCAAAGAATCGTTGTTTAAACCATAATACCACTCTCTCCACTGTCCATGGCACTCTGGAGATTTGGCCAGTCCTATCACTGCATTGTTTGAAGAAATGCTAACCACTGGTTCTTTGGTATTCAACTTATTCTCTGGAGTAAATTGCAAAAAGAAGGAATAATAAACTAAGTCTTGGGTGGAGAAGGACAATTTGTACCAGAGGGGGGTCACTTCCCCTTGAAGACTTTGAGGCTGGATCCAAGGCACTTGAATGAGCAGAGTCAGGGATTCTTCATCCTGATTACACTGCAAAGGCGGGCACAGAGGTTCCCCGCGGTCGGTCCCGGGACCACTCATGGCTCGATCAGCTGGCTCCCTGCGGATGCCTTCCCGGGCCTCCAGCGCCTCCACGCCGAGAGTTCGGAGCGCACTCACTTTTCCTGCAGAAGACCCCCTGTCAAGGTCCCCGGATGAAGTACTAGGAGCGCCTTCGCCACCGTCCCCAGGTGAGTTCCCAGCTCCGGAAGGCGGCTCCTCCTGGATGCCTGTTGTTGATCTCTCTTGCCCGCTGAAATCCCGCTCTTCGGGTGCTGAGACGTGCTCCCCCCCGGTGGCGTCCGGGGTGGTGATCCCGGCGTCGGCAGTCCAGCCTCGGTTGGGATCCGAGCCTCCGTCCGCCCCACCAACCCCCGCTGGGCCCGCCTGCCCCTGGTGAGCGGAAGCGCATGGCGCGCAGTCAGTTCCGGGCCGGTCGGCGGCCTCTTCCGGGGTCGCGGCGGGCTCCGGGTGCGTGGCGGTCAGCGCCACAGGTAGTGTGACCACCAGCTGCCGCCGGGCCTTGTTGAATTGCGCCTTGCCGCAGCTGTCATCCACCGGGTACGGGAGCGAGAGCCGCAGCCGGTAGTCGGGTTTCCTCGAGTCGAGGCACAGCAGCTTTCCTGTCACCTCCAGCGCCGCCTGCTCGGCCGAGCGCAGCAGCGGCAGCTCGATGGTGACCACGAGCTCCTGGGGCACAGTACTGGGGGCCGAGTCCCGAGAGCAGCGGTAATCCTGGAGGTCCACGTGGTGGCGCTGCACCACGCTGTAGCTAGGCTCAGTGGGGGCGGGCTGCAGGACGGCCTCCGGATGGGAGGGCGCCTGGGGCCTGGGGATCGCAGCGCTCCCGGCGGCCTCCGGGTACCGATACGGGTAGGGGAAATCGGGGAGAGGGCTCTCCGGCTCCCCCTCGGGCCGGGCCGGGGAGCCCCCGGGCAGGGGCGTGCGTAGCACGGCGGCCTCCGGGGTCCCCTTGTACTTGACCTTCAGGATCTTGGCATTCCTGCGGTCCAACTTCACGCCGAACTGCTTCTCCACGGCCTCCAGGGCCGTGGCGTCCAGCATCTGGCGGAAGCGCTCATGGCGTCGGGCTAGCGCAAGAGCGTCTGGGTGGAAGACGACGTCGTAGACGGTGTAGCGGCTTCCGCGGCCCCCAGCGTACTCGCGGCCCGGCGCCAGGCTGTAGGGCAGAGACCACTGGCTGCCGGATGTCGCGGCCCTGGAGCCGGGCCGGCTGCTGGGCGCGCACACCAGCGCGTTGCTGCACACGTTCACGAAGCAGCGCCGGGTCCCATCCAGGCTGGTGCGCAACACGTGGCCCGGTTCCGGGTGCACGAACCGCACCTCCACTCCGCGCTCACGCTCCAGGGCCGTGATTTCCTCCTCGTAGCGCCGCCGGTTCTCGGGGTCCGTAAGCTCCTCGGCGTACTCGGAGAACATTCGCCGGAACTCCGGGTCCTGGAAGGCGGAGGTGAGCTGTTGGACCTCCTCTCCGCTCAGGTCCAAGTCTTCCAGCGGCGAAGAGGCTGCCGCCTTGGCCATGCTGCCCCTCGGCTCCTTGCCCAGGAGCCAAGGGAGATGAATCTGAGACCAAGTGGGAGGAACGCGTCGTAGAGTCGCTGGTCTGCGGAGAGTGAGGCGGCGGAGGTCTGTAACCGCCAGAGAATTGAGCCTCGGGCAGCGTGTGCTCGTTGCCATAGTGACACCACCAACAGCCGGGAGGAGGGGCAGGAATAGGGGTGACGGAAATATCAGAAATAGCCTTAGTTTCTTCAAACCAACATTATGCATTTTTTAGATTCCTGTGCCATGGTGCAGTTACCTCTGCAAAATAACCATCTGAATAATTGTCATAATTAACAGCATCATGTACGTTATCCATTGTTCACAACACTTCAAGGTAGGCCTAATCCCCGTTTCACAGATGAGAAGATAGGGCCTGAGAACTTACCTGACGAAAGTTACAAAGCTAATACATTCACAAGCTGTGATTCTAACTTTATATGCTTTATTCACTTCGCTAAACCAGCATTTCAGTCTCCTAGATATTTCACCAATTTGCCCTGTTTACAACTCTCATTTGGTGCAAGAGATATTATGGGCAGGCTATTCATAAATAGCCAATGATCAGGAAACCTATGACTTCGTTAATAATAAAAATGCAAATATAAGATACTACATATCACCTATCAAAATGGAAAAGGCTTTTTTTAAAAACAATTACTGTATTTCCTTGGAGTGGTAGAATTATATTAATAAAACCTTTCTAGAGAGTAGTTTGGTAGCTGTATAAAAAGCCTTTAGAACGTGCATACCTTTTTTGATCCAGCAATTCCAACTTTGAGAGCATGCTCAAGAAACATGATTCTAAAAGTTTGGGAAAAAGCTAAGAATTCAACAGTGGGACTGGTTGAGCAGATTTTGGTACAGCCATGCAATGGGATTCTATGCAGCCATTCAAATAGATATTATAGAAGAATATTTATTGATTGGGGTAGCTATTAATTGGTAGTTGTTAAATCCAGTGATCATTTTTTCTGTTCTCATTTTGTTGAAACTCTCAGCAACATTTAACACAATGTTGGCATTACCTAAATGTCGAGACACCATCCAAGTTTCTCTCCTACCTCATCACATGCACTGGCACTTCCTGTGGTTTCCCCACACTGAGACCAAGTGTTGGCTTTTCTCATAGCAGAGAAATCTCAACCTACTCCCGTCTTGTGTGATCTACCTGGCCCTCAAGGCATAATGTCACATGACGGTGCCTCATACCCAGATTTCTGCAGTGTGGTCAGCCGTGCTTCAGCTGATTAAACACCAGGTCGGGGAGCACACCACCTCTCGGTTTCCCCAGAGTATTAGCCCTGGATAGCCTTGCAGTGCTGTTCCTCTGCTAGCCCATTTTTCAGACCGCTGCTTCCTTTTCATTTCCAGACAATGTCCACCTCCACCTGATTCTAGTTCCTGCCTTATTCTAATAATTATTGCCTGATTCTGGCAACTTATTGGCTCGTACATAGTTAACTGCTCTGCTTCATCTTACGTCACCTTGCTAACCCGTAAACATACCCTATCATTTTAGGCGTTAAATGTGTTCCTAAAGAAAGCTTTCATATTTAGCTCTACGGTTCTTGTAACTGGACCAACAACCTTGCAGTTTCTATTTCACTTTCAAGGCCCAAATTGTAAATTTTCCCAAGTAATCAGTAGCTTTCGAAGTTAATGCCTTGATTTCACCTTTAGTCAAAATTTCCAGGCTATTCTTGAAATTAAAGCTCAATCTTGCTCTTCTAACATCAGACCTCTTCTAATACTCTGAAATTTTACATCCTTAAACCACATCTCAAATTGCCACTTCATCCTTAACCAGAATTCACTTATCACAACATTCAGATTAAATTTCTTGAGGAATTTTCTTTCGGTGCCATTTTAATTTTTTTATCAGTATCTCTTCCCCAAAAAGCTTTGAAAGAAATATCTTCTATTCCAGGCTTTCTGTAATATTAAGATTATTCATACATTTGAAATACTCTTTGTACGTTTAACAACTTCCTGTCATTCAGATTCATTTCTGGGCCATCACCATAGTCCCCCCCCATAAACTAATAGATAAGGGCATGGTGTTGAGTTGTTATACCCAAAATAGCAAAAGTCTGCTTCAAAGTAATATTATTCCTTTTAAATGTAAAAACTATGGGGACAGTGTGTTTTTAAATTTTCAGTGCCAAAAGGTAATTATGTAATGAATATCATAGTAATATCCTGAAACAAAGATTTTCACTATCATTAGAATAGATTCTGTGACTTGAAATTTAAACAATTTGCAATTCTTGAATATACTATTAAGACTTATGGTGAACATTAGCGTGTAACTCGTACAGAAATAATGAAACTTAAATTTTTAAACACAAATGTATACTTGGATTATATATTTTTACACATTTTCATATTTTTCCTAAAAGATTATGCAGAGAATATTTTTCCTATAAAACTCTATAAAGTATACTATCATGTTTATTTTATTTTATTTATTTAAAAAAATATTTACTTATTTATTTGGCTGTGCCAGGTATTAGTTGCAGCATGTGGGATCTTCGTTACCGCGTGCAGGATCTCCACAGCGGTGTGCGTTTAGTTGCCGCGTGCGGGATCTAGTTCCCTGACCAGGGATTGAACCCGGGCCCCCTGCATTGGCAGCACGGAGTCTTCACCACTGGACCACCAGGGAAGTCCCCATCGTGTTTACTTTAATACCAAAATTTCATAAAATAGAAATTTAAGCAGAACATCCTAAAGTTTACCATAATTTTATTGTAACAATATCAAAATTACATAAAATTAAGCAGAAAATTGATGAATTCTGTTTCTTCAGATGGTCTTTAAGAATCTCAAAACCCTTGGAGTTTGCTGAAAAAAGAAAATATTCATAAAATTAAACATTTGGGAAACCTAAGTTATTGTACATTTCTTAATATTTAGTTTTAGTTAATTTTAAAAATAGGTCAATACATGCATATTGTTCCAAATTCAAAAGGGGACACAGTGAAAAATAAGTCTGTCTCACACTCTATTTCTGCTGTCCAGAAGCAACAGTATATCCTTATAAAGATTGTCTAATCATATACAAGCATGTGTGTGGGGATAAATGCTTTAAAAACACACAAGTGGTAGAATACAATGAACACTATTCTACCCCTTTTTTTCAATTAGTAATAAACACATATTTATAATTTTTAACTAATCCCTTCCTCTATGGCTTTGAAACTTAATATAAATTAGAAAAGTTCCAAATAACTTTTAAATAGATACACATTTAAGCTATTTGTTTTGCAATTTTATAAAAACTACAATAAAAACAGCTGTACCCAATTTTATGCATAAACCCAAGTATACCTGTAGGATAAATTCCTAGAAATGGAATTGCTGATATATGCAGTTGAGGTCTTAAAAAAAAGTTTTTACCATTTTTTATTCTGACCAGCTCTGTGTGAGAATGGATGTTTCTCCCCTACATCACCAACATTGTGTTTTTAAATAAAACAACTGTATTTGAGAGTACATGTTGAAACAGGGTTAAACCTTATCTACTTTGGCTACATTTCTGTGGTTAACTCTACAATATGATTTCACAAATATTCTAAGAAAAAAATTCTTTTTAGGAGAAACTAAGTAGCAGTAAAACCAAATTATTTCACTATATCGTGAAAATTTTTTCTCTCTCAAAAAAGAAAAAAAAGACATCAACTTGTTTGATCCAGCAATGAAAAAATTCCTCAAATTATCACTACTAAATTATAGTTTGGAAATTATGTCAAGGGTCTTCAGCATCTGACTCCACAGATGATAAAGGGACCAACTATTTCAACTCAACAGTGAACGTCAACTGCAAGTCAAGGACTGTTCTAGAAACTTTTAAGAGGGACAGGCACATAAGTGACTAAAGCAGTGTGTTAGAACTGTCATAGAAGGTCTGTATACAGTGCTTAGATTCTAAGCACTGTACTTAGGTTAACAATTCTGCATGGCAATCAGGGAACATTACAAGAAATGTAACAAATGTCTTGTGCTGTCATAATAAATTGGTTAATTTCCTATTGTGGTTTATTTGCTTATCTCCCAGCTCATTAAAAAAAGAATATTAACTGGTTTGCCAAGATAAATATAATAAAAAGATAAAAGTAAGGAAATCAGGAAATTCAGGTAAGAGAAAAATACACATCAGAAAAGAAGAGGAAGCCAGAGCCACAGCCAACATTTATGCTAGTAATTCCTCTGCTGCTGTAGAGGTGGGCTGCACGTTTGGCTGTGCTTCCTGGCAGCTAACACAAAGGGAGTCTATTAGTAGATTTACAGTCTCCCCAAGATGAAAATAAACAGTTCCTTGGGACAGACATAGATTTCTCTTGTCCTGAGATCTGTTGAAAGTGCCCACTATTGGTTTTCATAGCAGAATGTTTTAGATGTCTGTGAATTTATACCAAATCTCAGTTCAGTAAAAGTCAATCTAAAGATGGACAAAACAGGGAATTCCCTGGTGGTCCAGTGGTTAGGACTCTGCGCTTTCACTGCCGAGGGCCCGGGTTCAATCCCTGGTTGGGGAACTAAGATCCTACAAGCTGAATGACGTGGCCAAGAAAAAAATTTTAAAAAGGTGGACAAAATATGCTCCAGAGGTGACCTAATCCTGGGGTCACAAAATCACTGTCAACAACAGCGAGTGGTTGAGACTGGTAAGAGCGTTGCCTTTACCTAAAGGCATTCCAAGTCAAAAGCAAATTTGTTTAAAGATTCATTGTGGGCTAGGTGAAGTCAAACACATGTTCAGCTTATGGAATAGAGGCTAGAATATCAGTGACACTTTTTTTTTTTTTTTCGGTACGTGGGCCTCTCACTGTTGTGGCCTCTCCTGTTGCAGAGCACAGGCTCTGGACGCGCAGGCTCAGCGGCCATGGCTCACGGGCCCAGCCGCTCCGTGGCATGTGGGATCTTCCCGGACCGGGGCACGAACCCGCGTCCCCTGCATCGGCAGGCGGACCCTCAACCACTGTGCCACCAGGGAAGCCCCTCAGTGACTTTAATAAGAGTATCTGTCTGGTTATATTCCAAAAACTAAGCAGTGCCTGGAATACAGTAAGATTCAAATACACGTCAAATGCGTGAATCCAAGTATAAAATTTAGAATATCCCAAAGTGAACGGACTTTAATCGTCCATGAATACTGAGCAGCAAAAATAATGCAGAAATTTTTTTTCAAGAAATATATATAAGAAGCTGTTAATCATGGTTTCAGAGTTAGGAAATGGAGCTACTTTTTCCTTTTCAATTTTATACTTTTAAGCATTATTTGAAAATTTTATCATGTACTTGTGTTTTTATTTAAATAAAGATGTTAATTACAAAAAGTAAAAAAAAGACAATTGGGTTGGGTGTTCAAGATTATATTCTCTGAGAACCTGGAGGTATTTGGTTACTGTTCTTAACTGGAGGTGGGAAACAAAATATAATTAACCAAGAAATCACACGTTAGGATGCCTGAATCTAAGGGAAACTGTTAAAAATGCAGATTTCTGGGCCCTACAACTGGAGAGAGACATTTGATAAGTTTGGGGTGGGATCCTGGAACTTAACATTTTTAACAAGGACCCCAGAGGATTCTGATGCACGTGGTCTACAGGACACCCTCTGAAAATCACTACCTACCAGGTGATTATTTTTTCCCCCAAGACCTCCCCCAACTCCAACCCCTCACCATCACCACACTCAACCCAGCTCCCCTAACATTCTTTGCCGCCAATTTAAGGTAGATTACCTAGGTTTTGAGAACCAACCATGTGGACGGCAAGGCTTACCTCTTGGAATAATAACATCATCAGGAGGCTGCCTGTAAAAGAGCTAGCCCACCTCTACAGCCAGTCTGAGATTTCCCTCAGAAAACAGTTCTTGGTCTATTTCATACAAATGTGCCATCAAGTACATACAATTCTGTGTCCCCGCATGAACACAGTAAGTTCAGCCTAGAACATTTCCAATGAGCTACTGTAGACTTTTAAAAACTTCAGCACACCTACAGAACATCTGAATTTTAGCAATATTACACCAAGAGACAGCCGTTTCTTGCTGTTTCTGAGGGCACACTTACCTATCTTCTACTATCTTACTGGAAGGATAAAAAACTTTGAATGAAAATCCACTTCTTGGAAAAGAGCCCTTTGGAGAGAAAAATGCCCATAAGTGAATACTCAACTTTTAACAAAGAATCCCTATTTTTAAAATCAAACTCCTTGCTCCTAACTTAAAAATGAAGTTACAAGATGTGACTATAAAGTAATGAGACAAATTTTTGTATGCTCTTTAAAATATTACTATAAAATATAAATATAAAATATTACTATAAAATATCTCCACTTGAAGCAAAAAGTCAAGTTGACTAGAACAGTTATGCTAACAAATGTGACTAGAAATGCTTAGGAGGGGTTCTACTTAGTATAAGAAATAAACAGTACTGGGTGATGCTAAATAAGCATATAAGACACTCGAACATCATGTTCGAGAAGTCTTTCCTGCCCCTCTCCCCAGTAAAAATCTGGGTTTGATGCCCTGCCATTGTGCCCCCAAAACAACTGAGCAGTAGTCACACATACAGTTGTCTGTCCATTACTAAACTCTAAAGTTACTGAGCACACTCTGTCTTTTCAGTCTTTGTGTCCCTGGAACTAGCTCAATGTCTGGCCCATTGCAGGCATTCATTAATGGGAATAAGTATCAAGAAAGGATGAAGCAATGTCAAAACCAAGTTTTGGGCTTGCCCAAAAGGTATAAATAAGGTTAAAAAGATATAATGATGGTGTAGGAACTGGTTGTTTACTCATTTACAGTATGAAAAAGTGGAAAAATTCAGAAATAAAGTGGTTTCAAATAGAGCGTTAACTACGAGAATGCCCAGAGTTCAATTTAAATAAGGAAATAGCCTCATTGTGACAAGAATATTGAAATGTGAATAAAGATTCTACAAAAATTAGGGCCACAAATTTCAAACAATGAAACCAAATCAGCTGACTGTGCTCATCCTTAGAGCAGTAGTTCCCAACCAGGGACAATTTTTGTCTCCTAGGAGACATTTGGCAAGTATCTGAGGACATTTCTGATAGTTACAACTGGGGGCTGCTACAGGCATCTAGTGGATGGAGGTCAGGGATGCTGCTAAACACCCTGCAATGCACAGGATGGTGCCCCAAAACAAAGAATCATCTGGTCCAAAATGTCAATAGTTCTGTGGTTGCAGAAGCCAGACAAAATAAATGTGTGTGTGAGAAAAGCAGTAAGGGATGATGTTTCTAGAAATGACCTAGACGAAATAAAAAAGTACTAAAGTTTAAAATTCACAAGAATCAAGGAAACATACAGATTAAAAATCACTAGTGAAGGGCTTCCCTGGTGGCGCAGTGGTTGAGAGTCCGCCTGCCGATGCAGGGGACACAGGCTCGTGCCCCGGTCCGGGAAGATCCCACATGCTGCGGAGCGGCTGGGCCCATGAGCTGTGGCCGCTGAGCCTGCACGTCCGGAGCCTTTGCTCCGCAACGGGAGAGGCCACAACAGTGAGAGGCCCGCGTATCGCAAAAAAAAAAAAAAAATCACTAGTGAAGATATTTGACATAAAAAGCAACATTATGCAGCATTTAGTCCCCAAGTTCAAAAAGTCAATCATACTTTTATAGAAATTCAGAAGCAACTTGAAGATTCTGAAGCAATTTCAAGGTTCTGCATAAAAATGAAATATTAAACTGTGTCCCAGTAGGAATTTCCACATTTATCAGTCTTAGATTTTTGGGACTTGGACAATTTCCAAGAACAACAGTAACAACAACAACAAAAAATCCTCAAAGGACAAGTACCATTAACATGTAAAGGGGACGGAATACATGCTCTGAAAGTAATTTCCAGAAAGGAATCCCAAGGACTCTCAAGGCAAGTTACTTTGAAGGGGAAAATACTCATCTGGATTTATAAGCTTTGGTGCATTTTTTTTCTTTTTTAAGAAAAAAGTCACGTTACTTTATAGTCACATACTCTTTTGAAAGTTTAAGAACTTTCTGTTTATACCAAATTAATTCAGTGTTTCATTTATAGTATATTTTAACTCTAACAGTAATTGATTAAACATATATTTTAAATTTAAAGAAGTAACAGTCTAATCTTGACAAATTATGACTACATAATGTTAACTACGTTCTTACAGGGTTTATGCAGAGGCATTCGGTATTGGTCAAAGTAAAAGGATCGTATTTGTCTGCGATGACAAGTAGGTCAGGCACAGGGTACACTCTCAGAGTATAGTCATACGCCCAATACACCGGGCAGACATAAAGAGGGAGAGGCGTCAGGTGTCCTTGGGATAAGATAGTCTTTACAAACTACAAAAGAATGACACAAAACAAACTTCAGTGCATTTGCAAAAGCTAAAAGAGCAACAAAGAATTTCAAATTAAATAGTAATTACCAAAGTGACTTAGAAAATTTGAGAAACAGTTGGGAAAACTGAATTACAAAACCTTGGGAAAACTGATATAAAATGAAATCAACTACCCTGTATTTTAGGAGAAATTTATGAGTTTTCATTCAACACCATAAAAGCTACTCCCCCAAATAGTCATTTTGGAGCAATTGTATTTTTAGCTGTATGATAAACTAATTTACTAATTCTGTTCATCTAAAAATAACTCCACAGCTTGAGTAATGCCAAGAACATATACTTAGCCTACATACACTTTAAATGTTATAAAATACATACTAAAAATGCTCTGTATGATCTACTTCCATACTTCCAAATGAGGGTACATGTAACCAGTGATTGACAACTGGGAATCTTGAAGCTACAAGATAAACACTACACATCCTCCTGATGTGGGCAAATCATAGGAAATACTTAATAAACATGATAAACATAAACATTTTATTTAAACAAATATATATATATTGAAGTACAATGTAAGATTTATGAGTTCTAAAGGCAAAACAGGAACCTCCAAAGAAATTTCCTGCTACTTCGGGGCTTTCTTCTGCCCATTAGGGGATACGTCAGTAAGAAAATTGAGAAACACTGATTTAGGAACAAAAATTACCTTACTGACAAAAGTGTGCTGAAATTATTTTGAACTATAAATAAAAACAACAAAAGGGCAAGTGATTAAGTGGCTTAACAAAATTTATATAAATCCAAAATTTATATAAATTTATATAAATCCACGTGTAATTAAGATACCTTAATAAAGAAGACACAACTTACATGATTAGGAATATCCAAATTGCTACTGGGAAAACGGACACAGTTTCTGCACATTTTATTCACTAAGTCTTCACGAAAGACAATAATTTCTTGTGTACAATACTGAATTCTGAAATAAAAACAGTAGTTGAATGTGACTTCCTCAGAACAAAATATGAGGTAACTTTAAAGGCAAGATGTTTTATAGTACAAAGCCATTCCCACTTCCCATTGTTCACCACAGAAAAAATGCAACCAGAATCTATTCAACCATTCATTTGACAGTAATTTATTGAGCTCTTAATATGTGTCTGGCACTATTCTAGGAATGAGAATAAACAACAGATACAATAATTACACAGTATGTTGGAAGATGATTAAGTGTATGGCAAAAAGAAAAAGGCTAACAGGAATCATTTAGGGGAAGGGAAAGTCTAGAAAGCTGGAGTAGTAAATAGGAGTATTGGAACAGGTAGGGCTCATAATGAAGTTTGATCTGAGCACAGACTTGAAGGAGGTGAGAGAGTCAAGCAGACATGCAGAGGAAGAACACTGCAGGCAGAGGGAACAGGCAGAGCAGAGGCCCTAAGATGAAACATGCCTGGCACATTTGAAGAACCAAAGGAGCTGGAGTGGCTGGAATAAATGAGGAGGAGAAGAAAGTCGGAGAGGAAATCACAGAGGAAACTGGGGGTCAGATCATGCAGGCCATGACTACCATTGCAAAGGATATGGGCTGTTACGGAATAACATGAGGGGCCCATCTTTCTGAATCAGTAGGGTGGATGTGACATGACTTACGGTTTAAAGGATCACTCTGACATTGTTAAGGACAGACTACAGAGGAGCAGGGTTAGAAGCTAGAGAACAATGAGGAGGCTATTACAGTGATCAAGGCTAAAGAAGATGGTAGAGGGTTGTAGAGGGGGAGGTATAGAGAGGTGGCCAGATTCTGGATATATTTTGAAGTCCTTCTTCAAATTTTTGAAGGACTTCCTAAAAGCTTGCATGTGAGGAAGAATCCCAAAGGTTGGTCTGAACGACTGGAAGGATAAAGGCATCAGGAACTACGATGAGGAAAGCTACGGAACAGGGTTGGGGACTGACGAGGGAAGATCAGAAGGTCAATCTGAAGTTGTCTATTAGACATCTAAGGGGAGATGATGAGTAAGCAACCAGATACGTAAGTGTAAAATCTGGTAGAAGGTTTGAGCTGGAGATATCAATGTGGGAGTTGTCAATACACAAAGGGTAATTAAAGCCCTTGGACTGGAAAAGTCACTGAAGGAGTGAATGTAGGTAGAAAAGAGAGGAGAAACAATGACTGAGGGAATTCCCTCAGTAAGAGCCTATGGTCACAGTGAGTAGCACATACAGTAAATGTGTAATCCTTTCAGTTTTCCATTGTAACTTTTCTTAAAGGATGTGTAATTGGAATATCTATTTTTAAATCTCCATCCATTATTTAAGCTTCTAAATTCAGTGTCAGTGAATTATTTAAATACAGTTAAAACATTTTTAAAGTTTTGAGAAACCTAAAATAGAAAGAAATTTTTTCATTTTTATCCCATAACAATCAAAATTCAGAGACAAATTTTAAGAAACAGGTTAATTTTTTTCCCACTTTTTGTTTTTGTATGTCTTTGGCCACACCACCCATGGCATGCGAGATCTTAGTTCCCCAACCAGGGATCGCACCCATGCCCCCTGCTGTGGAAGCGCAGAGTCCTACCCACTGGACCACCAGGGAATTCCCAAGAAATAGGTTAATTGTTAAATGAAAGCAAAAAACCACAACACAAAAATACTAATATTTACCTGCAAGGATTAGTAGTAAAAACTGAAAATGGTACTCTTTGTCTGAATTCATTAGTGATGCTTTCAGCAAATGGTGGCCTATAAAAACAATTTATGTGATATAGTACACATTTTTAAATTTTACAGAATTTTCTTTACTGTTGCAAATATCTCAATAAAACTTACCTTGGTAAGATGGAACCAAATCCAGGATCCGCTGGACCAGGTACAAACACAAATCGACTACTGTAGCAAAATGCAACATAATTCATTCTAAAAATATTGCACCACTATCCCGTAGTCCAAAACCAAATTATTGCCTTTAATTAAATTACAAATTTTTTAAAATTAAATTTCATGCATTTTAATAAATGAACTACTAAAAGGCTCCAGACCAATACTGTCCAATAGATCTTTTTGCAATGATAGAAATGTTCTAGACTGGTACTGTCCAATTATTGAGTGTTTGAACTGTGGCCAGAGTGACTGAATTTTATTTTTATTTATTTTATTTTTTTATTTTTGGCCACGCCCTGCAGCTTATGGTATTGTTTTAGTTCCCCGACCAGGGATGGAACCCGGTCACTACACCCCACCCCCACTCGCCTGCAGTGAAAGCACTGAGTCCTAACCACTGGACTGCCAGGGAATTCCCTTAAATAGTTTAAATTTAAAGAGATGCACGTGGCCAGTGACTATCATATTGAAGAGTGTAGCTCTAGACCCTTAGAGTAATGTCACCAAGAAATTTGGAATATGGTGGAAATTATCACTCATCCTTTTAATACTTTTCATTATAAATCTCTACTAGAGTGTAACATACATTATCATGATAGAAGGTTAATTTTATCTCTTAACTGTACTAATTTTCTCAACTTTTTCTTCCATCCATTTCTTAACTTAGGATTCATTTTTTGTGTTTCTTAAATAACACTTTAAATAAAAAATATAGAAATCATTACCTTTGGTGAATATTTGGGTATTCACATATTATATCTGCCAAAGTCTTTAGGGAATCTAAAATTTTAAAGGGATATTGAATTTAATTTGCATATGATATACATAAATCAAATTTTATTTTATTAGCTAGAACTCTACATATTTTGAATGAAATTAAAATATTATAGATTATTTCTTATCAATTTAGTTTATACAAATGTAGAAACACTTATTAAACAGATCCTCAATACCTTTCAAAGCTTGAACCTGATTTTTTCCATAGGGTACAGATGAAAAATTGCCACACAGAATAAAGCAGGTTGGAGGTGCTGGTGAATAACCTAAAAATGAAAGAAGAAATGAACATATGGAGTGTAGAAATCATATTAAAATCTTTTAACCATGAGTTTTTAAATAATAAAACCATACTATTTTAAAAATAATAACTTCATAACATTATTATAAAAAATAGTAATAATAGTGCCCATTTACTGAGCACTTATTTTGTGCCAGGCCCTGCAATGGCTTGATTAATCCTCACAACATCCCTGTAAACTGAGAGAGAGATTAAGTAACCTGCCCAAGGTATTAGGCTGCAGCTTAAACCCAGTTCTGTCAAATTCCAAAGCCTAAGCTGTCCTCCACTCCTGTACTATTCTTAGGACAAATTCTCATTTATCATGAATACACAGACAGACAGACACACACACAGTTATTTTTCAAATGTAAAAATGTAAGTCTTTAAGATGAATTCATTTAAAATATTTCACCACTGAATCAACGTCTTTTGAAAACTAGACTACTCAAAAAGATACATTTTTTTTTAAGAATTTAGTTTTAAGACATGAATTATCATTAGAGTTCAAAAAAGAATAGAAAAAATGACACCTACCAGAAAACATGGTGTGAAGTTTTTCCAACACTTCTACTTGGTCCAACCAAACATCAGATATAAACACAAACATGGTATCTTTATTCTCATCCTCTAGTTGTTTTAGTTTTGCAGAAGTCTTCACAGATGTATTAGAAGGCCCTCCAAAAAAATTAATATTTCCATAGTATGCCCTAGGTAATTATAACACAATTATTACCTTCTATCCTATATTCTATTGGAGATATTTTTCTGATATTCTGCAAATTTAGCTTCTGTCTCTCTAATGAGGTAATTGTCCCATCAATGTAAATTGGACCATGAAAATGTATTATTTGGGGCTTCCCTGGTGGCGCAGTGGTTGAGAGTCTGCCTGCCGATGCAGGGGACATGGGTTCGTGCCCCGGTCTGGGAAGATCCCACATGCCGCGGAGCGGCTGGGCCCGTGAGCCATGGCCGCTGAGCCTGCGCATCCGGAGCCTGTGCCCCGCAACGGGAGAGGCCACAACAGTGAGAGGCCTGCGTACCGCAACAAAACAAAACAAAACAAAACAAAAGTGAGCTGGCTTGATGAGGGCTTGTATTCTCTGTGGCGTGAGCAGCACTTTCCCCCAGATTATGTACTTCAACAGGAAGAGAAGATGCACAGCAAAAGCTGCCTGCCAGTGGCTCCCAGCCAGCAAATGTGGCCTTGGCACCTGATTTATACAGGCATACTGGGCCTAAAATCTTAATCCTCATACTTCTTCTTGAAATCATCACCATCATCATGGAATCTCAAGATTTAATTCCCCCAGATGCTTACAGGCTCCAGGAAGGTAATACTAAATATCAAAGCAGCGGCCAGCTGAGGCTGACTAGGTGTGAGTGAGGGAGCACACACATACCCTGCCCAAAGTGGGCAATCACTGCAGTATAGATGTCCCAGGTGAGAATTCAGGTACAAAGTATGGCTAGATCTGATTGTTCAAGAGAACTCAGAAATCTAGACCATTATGAGAAATCTCCTAATTTTTAAATATTGCAAACTAATTCAAAATGTGTTTTAACACCTCAAAGAGGAAAAAAGAAATTTCTATAGACTACATTCAACCCACAGGCCACCAGCTTCAACTTCTACACCATTATTCAGCCTCTGCTCAAATACCTTGAGTGACAGGGAACTCACTCCTCTCAGAGAAGGCCCTTTTGGAACCACTCTAATATTATAATGATTTTGCATATATTAAAGAACTATATAATCTGCCTCTTGTAACTTTCACTCAGTAAAATACAAAAATAAAAACTTTCTATTAACATGGGAATTATATTCTTCTAAGTGTTTTCCTATATCTTATCTCAGTTGAACTTCTCATCAATCCTATAGATAAATAAGACCGATAGACTGGAAGTCTTTCCATTAAAGCCAAAGTACAGAGATGCCATTGCAACCAATCTGGAGTCAACCCGAAGTTTTCAGTTTCATATAAAGCCCAGTCTTTAACTCACATTTTCCATTGCTCATCGCCTTCTGACACAAAGCCTGAGGACTTGTAATAACTGAGATATGATATACTATCTTACATTCATTACTGCCAGTATTATAAAATTCCTATAGAGTTAAAGTCAAACATTTTTATACCTAGTAGTACTAGAGGGTTCAGTGGGTGGAAATCCAAAGGCATTGACATGAAACACCTGATCTTCAAACCAACCTGAAAAAAGATAAGTAACAAATCACTTTCATTTGTCCAATTCTCCTTCTTGTTTGAAAGGACAAAACTATGGAACACAAAGCAGTAACACTAGGCCATCATCTCATCCCCTGTCGACTAACAACAGAATTTATCAGTCCCACTGCGCTACAAAACAGCGTCAGGTTCAGAGACTGTCTCTTTTTTTTTTTTTTGGCCACACCATGCGGCTTGCTGGATCTTAGTTCCCTGACCAAGGACTGAACCCGGGGCCATGGCAGTGAAAGAGCGAAGTCCTAACCACTGGACCGTCAGGGAATTCCAGACAGTCTCAGTTCTATAAAACAAAAACTTCATGAAATACTAACAGATTTAGAAATAAAACTTTTCCCTTTTTTTATTTCACAATACATGTTAGAGTACAGACAGATAAGGTACACAGATTTTAAAATGTCTCATTTTATGACTCTATGTACAATCTGTTTTTTCAACTTCATTGAGATATAATTCACATATCATACAACCCTTTAAGAGTGTATACTTCAGTGGTTTTTAGTATATTCACAAGTTGTACAACCATCACCACTAATTTCAGAATATTTTCATCACTCCAGAAACAAACCCCTCTCCCATGAGTCTGAGAGTTATTTAATGTTGTCAAAAGTATGCTCTCATAATCAGTGTTGTCCCGAGTTACATCATGTTAACATATTTTAACCAATGTAGAAAGGGTTTTACGGTAGAATGATGAGGGGGAGAGGGAAAAAAGTATACTGACTTACCCTCTGCTAAGACAAAGCATGACTCTGTGTATAAACCGCTATGGAACTGGTACACAATAATTGAGGAAAATAATTCTACTTCTATGCTTGAGGTGGTGATAAAGTCAACATACATTTTGGGCTCAACAGGACTTCCAAATAATAAATTCAAACACTTCACATTTAAAACTCTGAATAGATCATAGCTTAAAAAACTTTAGGTTTAAATATTCCTATATCTGCTTCTAAGATCTAATACTGACAGTATAGACCATTCTTAGCATGTTATAAACTTCCTCAGTGATTTGTCTCGATTCTCCAAATAAGGGGGAATTACAGGCTTTTTGTCTCTGGTTAGGATTATGTCTCCAGATTCCTACACCACCGTATGAGTTACACTAAGAACCCAAATAGGTAAATGTGAGAATAATATATGATCAATTTCCCCAACTCACGTAACACAGATTTAAAAAAATAAAAGTGAAGGATATAGCTTTACTAAGATCCAGTTGTACTGTTCCTGTAGGATCTTCCAGAAAAAATTTTCCCTAAAAAAAATTAAAAGAAGTATGTCCACATTTATGTAAAGATGAATACTATGACAAAAGAATTAAAATACTGACAATTTTGACAACAGAATATAGTAGACAGTACAGTGGATTTTTAAAAAATCAGTAACTCCTAGTCTAGGCTTTTCCATTTACTAGTCTGGTGACCACAAACTAATCAATTAATTGAGACTCGGAGTCCTCATAGGTACCTAGACAATGACCACTGCCAACCAAGAGATGACAGGAGGGATACTCTCTGGCTGCCGTAAGAGGGGCCTCAGAGAGCCAACGACAACTCCCAGGGAGCAGGATATGGTCTGCAGCTTTGATTGTTTAGAAACCCAGTACTCTCTGTTCAACCAGAGGTCACTGGGGGACTAATTTCAGGCTATGCAAACTGGTGGCCTGTATAAGACACTCCTTCCTGATGTCTACTCAGGAAACCAAATGCAAAAGGAAAGGTTACTTGGTGACTGAGGTAGCCACTTTCAATGAAGAATACGCTCCCATGCCCTCTGTAAAAATCCTGTATATAACTGACATTTCATTAATCTGAAGGCTGAAAATAAAAGTTGGATGCTTATCAAGTTCAACTTACCTCTTTTAACTGGGTTATCATTCCAAGAATAATCACATCTCCGATCTTGGTTGTACTGCCCAATAGGGTTTCTACTGTCTTAAGCTAAAGTAAAACAAAATAAATTCTTAAGGACTGAAAATATGTTCTTTTAAGGAACTAATCTTTTTACAAGTAAGTAAATTTTGAGTGCACATTTTAGTATTTTACAACTATTTTACGGTAGAAAATCAAATAAAATTTAGAAAATATAATTTTATCCTACAAAAAGCTGAAATATTAACTGATGATGGCTTGGAAGAATTGTGCCTAAAGAAACACCATATCAACACAGGCCCTAACCAATGACTGAAGTTTCATACCATATTATTTTGAATAATAATAAGTATATTTATCTTTAAAATGTAAACAAAGAATATAAATTTTATTTATTTTATTTGGTCAGTACCTCTTCAGTACCTGAAAATTAGTGGGCTATTTAAAAAGTTATATTCTATTTTTATTTAGTATTTTGAAAGGCTGTCATTATTTACATTCTCAATCTGATCCTTATTTTTTATCAGAAAGTTAAAGGTAGTAATAATCAGGGCATTATTTTTAAAAAATCCTTTCTGACCCTTTTCTATACATATAATCCTAAGTATATGTTAATACACACATATATAATTTATAAACACATAGCCATACAGTTTGTTTTATTGTAAAGATGAAATCATATTATTTGTATTATTCTTCAACTTAACTTTTTAAGTTTAATATATCTTAAACATTGTTCCATTTAACTATATATAGATACACTTCATTCTTTTTAATGGGTAGAGATATCTATAGTATATATACAACAATTTACCAAACAGCTTAAAGGACATGATCACATCATCCCATAATAATCACTGTTAACATATGATATTGAAGTTTCTCTTTAAAAACATGAACCTCAAGCAACACAGGAATACAATGTTCATTTTAAACAGTTTTAAAAAATGAAACACTTAGGGATAAATCTGAAGAAAAGATATGTAAGACATGTATTCTAAAAACTGGCTTAGGTAAAGATTTCTTAGAAACAATACCAAAAATATGAGCCATAAAAGAAAAATTGATAAGTTGGACTTTAACAAAATTAAGAACTTACGTACTTCAAAAAGACTGTTAAGAGAATAAAAAGACAACTTACAGACTGGGAAAAATATTGCAATTTGCAATCAATCAATTAAAGCAACACAGGAATAAAAGCTGTAACAAAGTATTCATGAGGATACCATATTTACAGTTTGCAAAGGAAGAATGCCATATAGGGACTATAGATGGTGGTTTAAATAGATAATATACCAGCAGGGATACAGAATTAAACAGCTTGGCAAGATAACAAGAACAATAAATTATTTAGCTAAGCCCTAAAGTTACTTTGGCAAAGAGGAGAGGTGAAACAATGCTCTGGGTTGTGGGTATCTGAGTTGCCATAGGAAACCTAATATATTCAAGAAAACACATCGACAGTCATTTGTAGAGAAATATAAATAATGTCAGTTTCCAAAACTTAATACAATTTTTTTCTCCAACAAAAGTTAAAAGCAGAAACCATCAAACTCTATAAATGTTTTCTCCTTATGGTGCTGCCATCAAACATTAATTTAAGCATTATCTAGTATTATCATTTTAGTATCTGTCAGACTGCTCATCACCATGAATTCTGATCTAACATGGTAGAGGACTGAATGAACCTTAGCAGAGGCTGGGCCTCTTCAGAAGCTATTTGGAACACCACAGAAACGGTGGGTCCTAGCCAGAAGGAGCTAAGGACTATCCCCCAGCAGGGCTCTGTGTGCTGGAGGGGGAAAAAAGCCACAGGTGACCAGGTATGTTGCTGGAACAAAAGTGATGGTGCTGTTTGGTAACCACTTTCTGAAGTATTACAGTAGAAAGAGCACACACAGCAGAAAACATTCTTCCTCTCCCCAGACAACCCTGTGGCCTGTCTGTGCTCTCTCGTGCATTCTATAAATGTGGTTTCCTTAGTGCCTTCAGTAAAATTTTCACTCCAACTGATATAACATGTCTGAGCTGAACAAGTGTATGGGGGTCACTAGAGGGCTGGGCTGGGCAAGGAGCAGGATTTCAGAGTATTAGTGAGGGCAGGAAGGGTAGTGTTGAGGGTTGGTCAGAAAGCCAATGTATCATCCAGCAAATGGACCAGGAGGATGAGGGTTCTGTCTTGGTGGCCAGAGACCCAGCACACAGGACATGGACTTTACCAACAGTGGGCATGCACAGGTCAGTTAGCTAGTTAAACTGTTATCAGTGGTTAATTTTCATTTAAAATTCAATAAATTAGAATTAAGCAATAAATATTAAACTTGTATACATACACCCCCTAAATAACTAGGATAACGTTCTAACCTGGAATTTGCTTCCGCTTTCATCAGGGTGAGAACCTATCACTGGAGGAGTAAATAATTCATGTCTGTGGGTCCTCTAGAAAAAGGAAAGATTCACATGAATTACTGAGGCAAACATTTAAAACTAAGATTCATTAAAATAGTGCCCTGACAAAGCACTGTCCTTAAACTAACGTTACTATTATTTATTCTCAACGAATTTGAAAATCTACATAGTTTAATATTCAAATATCTAGAAATGTAATTTGTTTAAAAAATCATTTTAAGACTTTTTTTTTTAAAAAAGGTCTATCATGTACCTGGCAGTAGTGCACTCTGGGCTGAGGATATGAAGACAACAAACCAAGGTGTCAACCTCAGAGCACAGGGGTCAGTGAGAAAGAAGTGTCAACAGCTCACAATACAACAAAGGACCCTGAGCAGAAGGGGCCATTTAAACCGAGATCCTAAATGATAAAAAAGACTTTGCTAGTAAGAAACAAAAGGAGGCTGAGACAAGACATTTCAGGCAGAGGAAAGGATGTGTCACAAGAAAGAGTTATTAAGAGTAAAGGAGGGGCTTCCCCGGTGGCGCAGTGGTTGAGAATCTGCCTGCCAATGCAGGGGACACGGGTTCAAACCCTGGTCTGGGAAGATCCCACATGCCGCGGAGCAACTGGTCCCGTGAGCCACAATTACTGAGCCTGCGCGTCTGGAGCCTGTGCTCCGCAACAAGAGAGGCCCCGATAGGGAGAGGCCCGCGCACCGCGATGAGTGGCCCCCGCTTGCCACAACTAGAGAAAGCCCTTGCACAGAAACCAAGACCCAACATAGCCATAAATAAATAATTAAAAAAAAAAAAGAGTAAAGGAGTATTCAGGAAGTGATGTGAAGCTTAGTACAGGTGGATCATGTAGTGCACAAGGCAGCATGTGTGACAATGCAAGAGATGGGTTGGAGCCTCTATTTGGGAAAATGTCCCTCCCCCACTGTGGTCCACATAGTTTAGGTAGGGTTGGTGCCCTTACCCCTCCAGACAGACCACCAAGGCCTAGCAAATCAAAGTACTCCACCCCCTTGGCCAATGATTGTTTCAGGGTTGAGCAAGTGCCTGAAGCCTGGCCAATAGGAGACAGCTGCTAGAACTATTGGAAAAGAAGAACTCTCTAAGAGTTTCCAAGGCTACTAGTGAGTGGCCATCTCAGTCACCTCATAGGGAGAACTTGTTTGAAAGTAAGATCAATTTTTTAAAATTGCTGGGAGATGGAAAGAGGTAGATGCCTCATGACATTGTGCGAGCACCTTGATCCAGCCATGCGTGACACAGCTGGACCTCCAGACTTCTCCACAAGCCAAGAAGTTCCTTTTTCTGTTTTAGCCAGTTTGAGTTTTTGTAAACTCTAATAAAACGGTCCCAACAATACAGACTTTGTATGCCAAACCAAGAAGTCTGTCTTATAGACAATAGAAAACAACAATTTTGAAGTAGGATGATAAAATCAGATTTGCTTTCAGGAAGATAATTGCAATAAAAATATGCATGGACTAAAATTCAACCCTTTTAATGAGGCTCGGGAGGGTTTAGTGATACCCCCAAATAATATCATAGGCTTTAACACATAATTTTTAAAAAGAAAGTGGTATTTACTGAGCATCTTCTCTGTGAAAAGTACTACGCCAAAGGTGGCAGAGGAAATAAACAAGGAGTGTGCAGTCTGACAACAGGGACACACACCCCAAATGCAAGGCAGGGCCAACACTAGTAAGTGTGGCAGGAGACCCACTGAGTGGTCAGTGGGTTGAAAGCAGGAAGAGGACTTCCCTGGTGGTCCAGTGGGTAAAACTCCACGCTTCCAATGCAGGGGGGGCCCGGGTTCGATCACTGGTTAGGGAACTAGATCCCACATGCATGCTGCAACTAAGAAGTCCACATGCCACAATGAAGATCCCGTGTGCCGCAACTAAGACCCGACGCGACCAAAATAAATAAATAAATAATTTAATTAATTAATTAAAAAAATTTAGAAAGCAGGAAGAGACTGCATCCAACTGCAGACCAGGAAGGGCTTCAGAAAAGAGGAGGAATCTGAGAAGGCCCTTCCAGAATTAGGAGGGTTTCAAGAGCAGAGATAAGAGGGAAGAGCATCAAGAGAGTGAACAGTATAAGCAAAGTCACAGAAGAAGTGGAAGAAACAGACACAATATTTCCATGTTTCAGTTTTGGCTCCTCTACTTTTCAGAGGGAAAAGTACAGATTAGGCTAAAAAAGTGTGACAGGAAGATTTGTATTTTTAAAAAATATTTATTTATTTGGCTGCTCTGGGTCTTAGCTGTGGCATGCAGGATCTTTAGTTGTGGCATGTGTGATCTTTTAGTTGTGGCATGCGAACTCTTAGTTGCAGCATGTGGGATCTAGTTCCCTGACCAGGGATCAAACCCAGACCCCCTGCATTGGGAGCGTGGAGTCTTAGCCACTGGCCCACCAGGGAAGTCCCAGAAGATCTGTATTTAATCCAGTAGGTGGTAAACTTCCTGGAAAGACTTGTGAGCAAAATCATAGCGTGATCAGCGTTAATCTGGAAGATTAACCTGGCAACATTATGTAGGCGATGGAGGCAGAAGAGAAAAGACATCCTCAGTGCTCATTCTCCTCAACCTTTGTTCAGTGCTTACTCCTGCTGACCACCCTCTCCTCATTGAAACCTCCCTGTGCTTCTGCTATATAACACCACCCTGGCCTAGCCCCCAAACTCTATCATTCCCTTTTCCATCATCTCGGAGGGGCTCATCCCTGCAGTCCCATCTATTACTCTAGGCAGATGCCTCCTAAATCTCTCTCTACCCAGATCTCTTTCTTTAGCTCCAGATGTACATCTCACCTGATATCCTACTGGCAACCTTAATTCAAATGTTTGAAACAGAACCTGCCATCATCTTCCCCATTCTCTTTTTCCTATTTGTTTATATATTACCTAATTACCATTATTCTACCCGTCCACTCTCTCAGGCTCAAAACCCTAATCATCTTTCAGTCTTCACTCTCTCCCTTCTCTTTCATGTCCAATCAGTCACCATGAGCTATGGCTTCCACTGCCAGGACTGTCCCCTCTTTCTGCTCCCCTTACCTTCCTTCATTCAGGCTATCATTTATTCTAGGACTAATACCACAGACTCCTGTAAGTCTTCTCTCATACTCTAATTCATCCCAAAATCAGCTGAGAGAGAAAGTCCTCAGGGAACTGCTGTAAGTGAGCTGCTCTGGTATTTTAAGGCTCCTTGTACCAAAAGAACAGAGTCCAACTCCGAAGAGTGGCATCCAAGGCAATCCCATGACTTAGTTGCCACTTGACTTTCCAAACTTATCCTATGCTACTCCTCTTCACAAGCCTTCCTCTCCACACAAAGAAGGCTGATTGCTCATCATTTCCTGCATGGAGTCCACTTTTTCCTCTTGCTCTGTCTTTGTTCACACTGTTCACCACCTTCTCCCCATTTCCACAAGATCAGAGCAATCAAGGCCCATGTCAAATGCCAACATTTCCTTGAAGCCTTCTCTGATTTTTCTATAGAAAGCATTCTCTTTGTATTACATTTCTTCCATAGCATGTATAAAATTCTACTTCTTATTTTATTTATGCAGATGACTTTAACTTCATAGACTAGAAGTTGCTTGAAAGTAGTATAGTACAAGAGGCAAAGGTTGGGCTCCAGAGTCAGACTGACTGGATACAAACCCTGTCCCTACCTCCTAGATGTAACCTCTGGGCTAGTGACTAAACTTCTCCAGGTCTCAGTTTCCCCATCTGTAAAATGGGAATAACAGCATTTATACATACACTGATGTTATGATGATCAAATGAGGTAATGTCTGTAAAGTGATAAACAATGCTTGGCCTATCAAAAGCATTTAAAAAATGTTAGCTACTATTTTTATCATCATCATGATTGTTAAAGTACAAAAGTCTATCCTTTAATTATCCCTGAGTCTTACCTAAGCTGAAACAGTCTCTTTTTCCCCCTCCGACTTACCTGGTGCAAAATTGTGTATCGTTCACGAAACAGCTCTGCTTTATCTCTTGCTGTTCCAAATAAATTTGGTGCAGGGTGGTTGGTCATTAATAAACTAGGAAAAAAGGAATGCCTATTTATGACTATCATAATACACAAAGGTAGATCAAAATGAAACAGGAGACTATATACCTTCAAAAAAATGTGCATTTGAAATTAGCTTAACATCAATAGATGGCATACTTACGGAAGAAATTTTTTTCTTTCTGAATTGTACACAAGGCGTGGGATATCAAATGCTCCTATGATATTGAAAATATGTTCTCTGAAAAACAACCCACAAAAACAGACCTGATTTACTAAAACATAAGTATTCCAAGTGAACGTGAAAACTTGCATTATAACCTTATATCATATACACATACTTTTCACAGATCATGTACACAATTTCTTGTATTGTCAAAAATAATATGGGGGTAAAGTTTTTAGCCTGTGCATTTTCCTCTCAGAGATGAGAAAGCACTGCCACTACTCTCAAGCTAACAAAAAATTTAATCAACTTCTAATTAAGAATGTTATCTGTTGAAAAAGAACATTTACATATAAAATAGTCACATCTTAAAGAAATCTCTCCTAATATGTACTATTTTTATAAGCTACAATATTATTAAAAGGTATTATTCATTAAAAGGTTTAATACCTTTTAATATTAATTATTAAAAGGTATTAAACAATTTTTTAATCCAAAATATCATGCAAAAGTGACCCAGGAAAAGATGTAAAACAGAAGAAGAACCCTCCAAATTCTGCCCATATCCTTGACACCTATAGTGTTAGAGAAGGATAATCATAAAATAATTTACCTTCAGATACTTTTAATATCATAATCATGTTTGAATGAGGTTAAAAAAAATTCATAGCACTACTGCATAAATATTACAACCTAAAGAATCTTCCCTAAAATTATACCTATTTCCCAAAATGAAAACAGACAAAAAAATGTCATGCTAGTCTGTTGGTAGCACCTAGTACAGAGTAGCAGAGAACCAGTGAACTTGAAGTAAGCCTGCTTCTAGACACAGCTCCATGATTTTCTAATGGGTCAATCTTGGAAAGTTATTTAACTTACCATGCTACTTATTCATCTATAAAAATGAGAGCCTCTCCCTTGTGCTATGATATAATGCCTTTCTGACAACTGGAGTTGCAAAGATCAATTACCATTCAGTCCCTACTCAACCTCTATATTGGCTGACTGTAGCACATGAATAGCTTGACAGAAACAACAGGTAACTTTAATGCCTATTTTAGGATTATATAATCCTTACATTTTGATATAATCGTTTTGAATTTCTACTGATGGCTTTAGGAGCAAGTACTCCAGTATCTTAAACAATGAGTTGGCAAGGATAAAATTTAAATACCTCAATTTCTCTATTTTTTAGCAGCTCTAATAAGTTCTGACCAGAAAAAGATTAAAACTACTAACCAAAATGAGTAATGACTCTTTTCAATTATCTCCATTGCCCCAAATAGGAAAAAACTGTCAAAGTTAAGACTATCTCTATCCATTTTCCCAGATGTTTTCCTTTCAGTTAAACCCTGTGAATTTGGAAAGAAGTATCATATTCAAAGGAGGAAAGGAAAGAGGTTTATCTCAGGGAGATAAAACCCAGGAAAATTACTGCAACATAAATTCCTAAGCTCTAACAGCATGAGACAGGGTAAAAAGTCCTAAAGCTGAGGTTCTACCCTCCTTTGCCATTCACCATGTGACCCAAGTTAAGTCACTGAACTTTCAGGACTCGGCACTTTCCTAAGAAAAAAAAGTAAATTATACCTCTGAATAATCAGTTCAATCCACCTGCAGCATATAGAATATTAAATCAAATCAGTTGGGTAAGTGGTAAAAGTTTGTCATGGTACAAGCAACACTGAAATCTCAAATTCTAGGATAAAAATAGTAAAGATGAGTCATTTAATATTGAGGTTTATAATGTAAGCTATCACTTAAAAAAAAAAAACTAAGAAATAACCACTGTAGAAAGGTGACCACTGAGTATTTCCCCAAGAAAATAATTTAAAATAACCACTCAACAACACGTCCAACATGGGGAAAAGGTGAATTTTTCCACATACACAGTTTCATCTACTGACTGACTGCATTCCTGGACTGCTGCTTCCACTACGGACCGTTCGATCATGTTTGATGACACTGGAAAGAGAAGTTCAAAGTTAAATTTTAAAAACAGGCATAAAAATTAGTTCTTTCCACACACAGCTTTTTTCCTGAAAATAATCTGCAAACACTAACCCCAAGATGCTCATTACATAGATTTTAGGAGGAAAAAAGTGTTAGAACAAAAGCCGTATTTCAAATACCTTAATCTTCCACACTCAAATACACTTACAATACCTTAATACACAGTCAAATGCCTTACTTTTCTAAATATTGTTAAATAATATACATTCAGGTATACAATGCTTCTGTAAGCTCCTAGGTTTAATATGGTTACATTAGTATAACTTTGCATCACAACTGCTATGTTTCAGTAGGTATGATAGTAACAGTAATAATAACAGCCACCACTCATTAAGCCCTTAGTAAATGTGTGGCACCATGCTCAGTCGTTCACAAGCATTATTAGATAGATGTCCTATGAGACTGCTGTTCATAAGCCATGTCTTACAGACGGGGAAAGTGCAGCTCCAAAAGGTCAAATGACCAGATCACTAACATAACTGGAAGGAGTAGAGAGCAGTACAAACCCGAGCCTGATTCCAGACTGGGTGCCCTTAATCACTGTGGTATGTTCTCAGGCAAAATACCACATACCATCTTAAATTAATGTTTACTGATTTTCTAAATGTAATCATTTTCTAAATTTCCAACTGTAAGGAAATTTTTAAAGCAAAGGTATATTTAAAAGTCTGCCTTTAGAAACAATGTATCAGAGCAAGCCACACCCACTTCTCTCCTTCAGTGCTCTAGAAACTGGACATTTTTTTCTAGAAGAGCACTTCTCTTTTGTAGGCCCATGCTTATGGTAAAAGGCTAAGTATTTAACAAAAAGATCCCTTAAGAAAGGCTGAAGCAGGAAGGGAAAGTTATTCTTGCTTACTTTTTTTTTCCCCTCAAATATTTAAGAGTACCTAACTTAAGTAAGACAAAGTAATAGGCAGAGAGAAAAAAGTGACCATAAAGGAATCAGAGGGGAATTCACAAAGGGGAAGAACTGTAAGAGTCTCTGGGAATGCCCCAAGGTTCCAACAGAACTAGAGGTTACTCCTTGGCAAGAAGTGCTACCAAGGGTATGTCTCATACCACCGGGACATTCAATACTGAATCCTCAACTTCAAATTAAATCTATAAATCTAACTGAGGATGTAGAACTATATGAACAATTTAAGAGCTGTCAGAAAATGTTACTTACAGGGTTGCTTTTCAACTGCATCAATGATCTTTTCCAGTGCATCTTCAAGCTCTACTTCATTGATAGACTGAAGAGCTTCTGTGAGGTACTTAATAGCTTCACTGATAAGAGAGATTGGTAATTAAGGCTAAAAGTTTCATGCCAAAATCTAGCAAACACTCATCAATCTAGCATTGAAATTAAGATCCACTCACTCCTCCCTGCAAGCAGTACTCTCCTTTCCTGTGCTTTCTGAACAAATTCTTCCTCCTATCCCCTGCCAACATAATTGTTCTTAAAGCCCCAAATCACATCCTTCTTCTAGGAAGCCTTCCTAGACCAGCTCTACCTGCTGCAATCTCCCCTTCCTTCTGAAATTGTTTAAAAAATCTCACTTATAGATACCTTAGATCTGCTGTATCACATTAGCCTTGTACTATTTATTATCTGACATTAATAAACTCAGTCTGCTTCAATGTTGTGAACATAACAGACACTTAAATACATATTTATTAATTTGATAATGCATTTGCTTAAGTTCCAGTAACTTCATCAGTTTTCAACTGTAAAATAAGAAAAAAATTAGGCTAGAAAAAACTTTGACTTTCGAATATAGTCATAATAACACTCACTAAAATCACATGAATCCCTCTCACCCCTCAAAAATCAATAAAGCTGAAAAAATTTTTAAAAATCACACGAATTCCTGATTTAAATACCAATAATACTCAGAATGAACACTGTCTACTTAAACAATTTGCTAATTCCATGCCATTCTTTATTTTTAGACCACAGCTTTACACTTTGCATCAATACTATTGCTACAGTCATCGCACTAACTCTTCTATATCTTGGGTTGCTTATTGTTTCATGTGTGGGTGTCACATCCCTCCAATTTATTATAGATGATGCTCCTTGAGAAGGGGAACTGTGTCATCCTTTGGCAGAGTGCTAAGCACACTGAAGGTGGTCCACAAATACTTGCTGATTGAGTCCCTAAAATCACACACATATTAGGTGAATCTTGGGAGAGCTCTTAGCATAGACCAAAGTCATACAGGATCTGGCTCCCGCCAAATCTCACTAGTCTCACCCAGTGTCTCTGGCTTTCCTGGTGCTCTCCTGTCTCAGGGTCTTTATATGGTCATTTTCCCCACACTCTTCCCCTAGTCAAGTCCTGCTCATCCTTTAACATTCAACTCAAACCATTCTTTTTTTTTTTCAACCATTCTTTAAGGAAGCCTTCTTTGCCTCTAGAACTGTTTATACACCTGGTTATACGCTATCATAGCACTTCCTTCCTCAGATCCTTTTCATAATTGAAATTAAATAATTGTGAATTATTTAATATCCATGGTAGACAGACTTCTAAGATGACCCCTAATAATCCACACCTCCTGGTATTCACATCCTTGTGCAATCGCCTCCCCTTGAGTGTGCATTGGACCTAGTGACTTGCTTCTAACAATAGAATATAGCAAAAGCGATGGAATATTTTACTATATTGTAGTTTTAAAAATAAAAATTTTGAAGCGGCAAGATGCCACCTTCTTGCTTAGGTTACAAAAGACTGTGACTTCCATTTACTAGCAGACTCTCTTGCTAGCTTTGATGAAGTAAGCTGCCATGCTGGGCAGGCCCAACAGCCAGCAAGGACTGAAGCCCTCAGTCCAACAATCTTGGATGAACTGAATCCTGCCAATCACTGAATGAACTTGGAAGCAAATCCTGCCCAACTGACTCTGAGATGACCCCATCCGGACTGCAGCCTTGCGAGACACCCTGAAGCTAAGGACCCAGCTAAGCCTACCTGAATTCCTGACCCACAGAAAATGTGAGAATATAAGTGCCTGCTGTTTTAAACTTCTAAGTTTGGGGGTAATTCGTTATGCAGCAATAAATATTAATACATTATCTGTCCCCCAACCTCCGCATTGTCTTACCCTCTCCTACTCCCTTGCCCCAGCAGTACTTTGCAGCTAACAGACTTCAGTGTATTTCTGACTGAATTAATGAATGACAGCTCAATATTAGGTCAAATTCTAAGTGAAAATAAAGAAAAACTAACTGATCAATTGGTCGTACTTTCAAAATGTGGGGAATCAACTGAACAAAATTTATTACTGTCTCCTAGAGCTTATCCACTCTTGCACTTGTTCACCACTAACCCAAAAGTAAGGTAAAAGTCCCATGAAGCTTATTACAAAAACAAACAAAAAAACCTCTACACACACAAGAGCAATCAAAACATGGTACAGAGAAGTGTATCCCGTCCAGCAGGTATTTACATATGTAAATACTGTATTCTTTATATATAAAAAAAGCAGATTTAATGAGAAAATTCTTGGAAAGGATCATTCTACAAGTCGCAGAAAACACGGATATGGCCAGAGAAGCACAGAAGTTCTAAAGGAAATCTAAACAAACAAACCAAAAAAACCCAGAAGACTTAAGAACATGCTTTAAATTACCCACTTCTTAACTCTCCAGGAATTCTCTCTCGGGAATAATACGTGATCCAAAATTGGGAAGGCTAGCAAGGCCCACAGGTTGTACAACATAATCTGACAGCTACCGACATGCAGTGGGCTTTCCCAGGTCTCTCGTTCGCTGTCTACGTAACCACGTGAGCAGCACTGTTAGGATTCCCAATTAGCGGAGGCAGAGACTAAGCTGGCTGAGGGACGCCCAAACACAGTGCTAATACACCGCTGCTGCGACACCGACAGCCGCCTCTGCGGCAGTCTGGTACGTTCAGGAGGAGACCCTCATCCCTTCCGGGAGAAACTTTTCGACTCCACGCGAATGTCGAGGAACTAAAGAAGGCATCGCCAGGTCCCCCTTGCTTCTTAGAACTTTTTCAAGGGCCGGCGGCCCGGCCCTCCCCTCCTGTCCCGTTCGGTGCCCAGCCGACTCACCCCCGGAGAAGCAAGCCGCGCAGCTTGAAGGCAGAGAGCGCCCTACTCCGCAGCCGCTCTGGCGCCATGTTCGCTTTTTGGCGCCACGGCTGCGGCCCCGCCCCGTCCCTGTCCTGGTCCCGCCCCAGACGCGCCGGTTCTCTCTGCCACTGCTCCTCCTCCCTCAGTGCGCGGAGACGTCGGTGTCGCACGCCTGGAGAGTTGCAGTTCCGCACCCACTAGGCTGCAGAAGAAGACGACCCTGTACTGCTCTGTTGCTCGGAGACTGAAGAGCGAGGGCGTCTTTCCCTGGTGTCTGGTTGGGAATGTGCTTCCCTATCTCAAATGCTTCGTTGAGCCACTTAGTACTCCCATCGCTACCCTCCACCTTCCGTGACTCCGGTCGGGCTCCTCCTGGACCCCGGGGCCCTTATGCTTTGTGTCACCACAGGGTTTTCCCCGACATTCACTCGAAGCTGCTACACATCACCATCATTCTCACCCACCCCGCTTTTTATTTAAGTTGCGGGCTTCCTATGCACCATGTACTATCATAAGCGTTTTAACGTATTAATTGACGTATTGCTCCTAAAGCCTAATGAGTTGTGTGCTGTTTTTTCAACATCCTCATTTTACAGATTAGGAGAGTAAGACGCAAGATGGTAGATGGCTCACTCAAGATGAAACGTTCTGTAAGTAAGTGAGGGAGCCAGGATTTGAACTCGGTCTGATTGCAGCAAGTGAGCTGTTAATGTGCCAGCTTCAAAACGGTTGCTTCAGTGAGTTAAATAAAACCGTGGAGTGCTTGTAAGTGAACGCTCCGTCTCATAAAACGTGAGGATGGTTTCTAAGAACTGATACACGGTGACCTCCAGGGTATCCGGTTAACAACAACAACAAAAAGCAAAATATGGTAAAGGAGGGAACATAAGAATATATATACATATTTATTTACTTGAATTTGTATTTTAAAAAACCTCTTAAAGGTAACACTGGACACACCAAAAAATGATTAACCTTTACGGCTGGAAGGGATAAAGATGGAAGTGAGACCTTTCTTTGTAGTGAGACTTTTAATTGTCAATCAATGTATATGTTTTTCATATTCAAAAACAGAAAAGAAAAAAGTAAACAAAACTGAAAGCAGACCAAAACCAATATACCTGTATATTGAATTGGTAACGTAACATCACAGAGAAAAGTGATTTTTTTTATTAAAGGGGGGGGGGGGAATCTGTCCCCTTCTTTTTTTCTTATTTTATTTATTCATTTTTGGCTGCATTGGGTCTTTGTTGCTGTGCGCTGGTTTTCTCTAGTTGCGGCGAGCAGGGGCTACTCTTTGTTGCGGTGCGCGGGCTTCTCATTGCGGTGGCTTCTCTTGTTGCGGAGCACAGGCTCTAGGCGCGCGGGCTTCAGTAGTTGTGACTCGCGGGCTCTAGAGTGCAGGCTCAGTAGTTGTGGCGCGCGTGCTTAGTTGCTCCACGGCATGTGGGATCTTCCCGAACCACGGCTTGAACCCGTGTCCCCTGCATTGGCAGGCGGATTCTTAACCACTGCACCACCAGGGAAGCCCCAAAAAGTGATTTTTGAACACAGCTCTCTGTATATTTTCAGTGAAAAACATTCCAATTACATTTTCAATCCCCTTTTCTCTTTCTTCTCCTGGGATCCCTATTATGTGTAGATTGGCACACTTTATATTATCCCATAGGTGTCTTATATTGCTTTCAATTTTTTTTTCATTTGGCTTTCTGTCTGCTGTTCTGATTGGGGGATTTCCATTATTCTGTTTTCCAGATCACTTATTCGTTCTGCATTATTCATTCTGCTATTCATTGTCTTTAGTTCAGGTTTCATCTCAGCAAATGAATTTCCTAATTTTTCTTGCCTCCTCCTTATAGTTTCTAGTTCCTTTTTACAGTAATTGCATTTCTGTTGATAAGCTTTCTTAATTCCTTCAGTATTTTCTTTACTTCCTTTTTGAATTCGGTGTCTATTAGACTGAAGAGGACTGTTTCATTGTTTGTTCCTTTAGGGGAATTCTCTGGATCTTTTAACTGGGAGTGGTTCCTCTGCTTCTTCATTTTACTTCTATTTCTCTTACTCTGTGAATTTAGGAGAAACAATTATCTTCTGTAGTCTTGGAAGGCTATTTATATGCAGGAGCATCCTTGTATAGCTTGTATTGGTTTAATATTTTTGGCCCTAGGGCTGCTTTTAGTTTGGATACTTTCCACCTCTTTCCTAAGTGTGTGCTGGCCATTATCCCCTTGATAGGGGGTGTGCAGGTATGGCAGCCGGCACATGTTCCTGCGGGGGGGGGGGGGGGCAGAGGCAGTGATTGTCATCTGCTCCCAAAATATATTCCAATGACAAAAAACTGCAATGAAAATTTGAACTTTTATGTAAGAAAGGAGAGGAAATAAATATGGATAAATAAACAGTTGATTCTCATTATTCAAGGTGATTACGTTCTAGACAGTCACCACCAACACTGAATTAGCAAATAATCATTGCTCCTAGGGTAAGGGGTAAGGCTCCTCTGAGCCTCTGGTCACAGCATTTTCATCAACTTATCGATACCTAACCTTGCCTTATGTGTGTTTCTGTTTAAAGACATCTTTAATATACATTGTTGATTCATTAACATTGAACTCAGAGTCAGCAGCGCTATCATTCATGCCTGAAGGAAGCTTATCTAACATATGTGTTCTCTTCCTAAGGCAAATGACAGCCTTCTTATGCCTTGGAACACTAGAAAGCACTTCATCACTATACTTGGAGTCCATTTTAAACAGCAAAATCACCCAAGATTCTCTTGGAGGAAACCAGCTGCCCTCAAGCAGCTCTTGGAAAGGTCCATGTGTTAAGAAATCAAGGCCTCCTGCAACAGCCAGCACCAACTTGCCATCCGCATGCCAGCAACTGTGAACAATTTCATAAGCAGATCTTCCAGCCCTAGTGAAGTCTTCAGATGACTACAACTCTCTCCAGTATCTTGACTGCAACCTCAGAGAGATGACACTGAATCACCCAGCCAGGCTGTTCCTAAATTCCCAACCTACAAAAACTGTGTGAGGTGATAAATGTTGGGGTTCTTTTGCGGTACGCGGGCCTTTCACTGTTGTGGCCTCTCCCGTTGCGGAGCACAGGCTCCGGACACGTAGGCTTAGCGGCCATGGCTCATGGGCCCAACCGCTCTGGGGCACGTGGGATCTTCCCGGACCGGGGCACGAACCCGTGTTCCCTGCATAGGCAGGCAGACTCTCAACCACTGCGCCACCAGGGAAGCCCCATGGTTTTTGTTTGTTTGTTTGTTTTTTGGGTTTTTTTTGCGGTACGCGGGCCTCTCACTGCTGTGGCTTCTCCTGTTGCGTAGCACAGGCTCCGGACGCGCAGGCGCAGTGGCCATGGCTCACGGGCCCAGCCGCTCCGCGGCATGTGGGATCCTCCTGGACCGGAGCACGAACCCATGTTCCCTGCATCGGCAGGCGGACTCTCAACCACTGCGCCACCAGGGAAGCCCAGCCCCATGTTTTTTATTTATTCCCAATGAAATTTGGGAATCTTGAATATGGATTGGATATTAAATTATATTAAGTAACAACTTAATTATTACTTAAGTGTGATAATGATATTGTGGTTATATATATGAATGCCCCTATTTTTAGGAAATGAATGCTGAAGTGTAACTTTCAAATAATTCAGCAAAACGAAAAATGTAGACACACACATATAAACAAATATAAAGCTATTATGGAAATAGTAACAATTATTAAACTTAAGTGGAGAGTACACAGGTATTCCTTGAACTATTTTTTCAACTTTTCTTTATGTTTGATATTTTTCATGTTAAGAAATTGAAGATAAAAGAATCTATCCCAATTTCCCAGCTTCCTCTCACAATCTGACAATGATTCCTTTTTCTCCCATAAATTTTCAATTTCTTTTCCCTATGACTCCTTCACCTGGCCATAAAGTCCTAATACTTCAATGAAAACTAAATGCTGATGACTCCAAAATCCATATTTTCTCAAGCTTCAAATTCAACTCAATATGTGCCCAAATGAACTTACCATCATCCCTCCAAAATCTGCTCCTCCTCCCAAGTTCACTACCCTGGTGAAGGACTCTACCCCTTCCACCCAGTGACTATGCTAGTAAACTAGGCAGCATCCTTGACACCTCTCTCTCCTTCATTCTCCATAAACCAATCAGCCAAGTCCCTTTGGTTCTACCTTTTAAGTATCTCTCAGACCTGACCATTTCTTTTTTTCTTTTTTTTTTTTTATTTAGCACAGGCTCCGGACGCGCAGGCTCAGTGGCCATGGCTCACGGGCCCAGCTGCTCCGCGGCATGTGGGATCTTCCCGGACCGGGGCACGAACCCGTGTCCCCTGCATCGGCAGGCAGACTCTCAACCACTGCGCCACCAGGGAGGCCCATGACCTGACCATTTCTATCTCTATGGCTAGGGGCCTTACTAGGTTATCAGCCTCTCTAGCAGCAGGGACTGACCTGCCAACGGGTCTCTTTGTCTCCAACCTTGCCATTGGAATAAGCTTTCTAAAACATAATTCTTATTATGTCACCTCCCTACTTAAAACGTTTCCAAATCTCATATTAGGATAAAGTGAACAAGCCATCTCTTTCTTCCTCTCTTGTTCCATCCGCCAGGAACACTCTCCTTCCTCTTCCCCTCCATTTGCCTAAACAACTTCCATTCATCCTTCACTTCTTAGCTTAGACTTTACTTTCTCTTGGGAACCTTCCCTGACTCTCCCAGATCTGAGTCAGGGGCCCTCTTATGAAGCCCCAGGGTGTCCTGGACTTTTGCTATCATTACACTTACTGCAGAGCATGGTAGTTGTCTGTTTGCCGGTCTATAGCCCCAAACATACTTTAAGGTCCAGGAGGACAAGTAGGTCATTTCAAAAATACGGTGCCAATGTTACTAGTAACAAGCAAATGATACAGTGGTAACTTTAAATATATGTATTTTTTTACTGAGGCATAATTTACATTGCACATACATAAAGAATACATATGAGTTTCAATAAATATATAAACCTATGTAATTACCACCCTAATCATGATATAGAAAATTTCCATCACCCAGAATATTTCCTTGTACTCAATTACATAAATCCCCTCTCCCTACCCCAAACAACTACTCTTCTGCTTTCTATCACCATAAATTAATTTTGTATATCTTGAATTTCATATAAATGAAATTATATAGCAGGTATTCTTTTGTGTCTGGTTTCTTTTAATATTTATTTATTTGGTTGTGCTGTGTCTTAGTTTTGGCGGGAGGGCTCCTTAGTTGTGGCAGGGGGACTCCTTAGTTGTAGCATGTGAACTCTTAGTTGTGGCATGCATATGGGATCTAGTTCCCTGACCAGGGATCAAACCCGGGCACCCTGCATTGGGAGTGTGGAGTCTTAACCACTGTGCCACCAGGGAAGTCCCTCATCTGGTTTCTCTTTTTTTCAGCATTATGAAGAACGATAGTCAAATAAAAATTGTAAGTATTTAAGGTGCACATGTGATGTTTTGATATATGTTTACATTGTGAAATGATTACCACAATCAAGCTAATTAGCATATTCATCACCTCACATAGTTACCATTTTGTGTGTGTGTGGTGAAAACACTTCAGATCTATTCTCTTAGAAAATTTCAAGTATACAATACATTATTATTAGCTATAGTCACTTGTAATACATTGCGTCTCTAGTATTTATTCTTTCTATTACTGAAAGTTTGTACCCTTGACCAACATCTCCACATTTCTCCCAACCCTCAGCCACTGATAACCACCATTTTACTCTCTGTTTCTATAAATTGGACATTTTTAGACCCCACATTTAAGTCAGATCATGCAGGGACTTCCCTGGTGGTTAAGCCTCCACACTTCCACTGCAGAGGGTGTGGGTTCAATCCCTGGTCGGGGAACTAAGATCCTACATGCCATGCAGCATGTCCAATAAATAAATAAATTAAATAAGTGAGATCATGCAACATGTGCTTTTCTGTATCTGGCTTATTTCAATTAGCATAATGTCCTCCAGGTTCATTCATGTTGACACAAGTGTCAGGAATTCCTTCTTTTTTAAGGCTGAATAATATTCCATTGTATATGTATACCACATTTTCTTTATCCATCCATCCACTGACAGTTTGTTTCCATGTATTAACTATTGTGAATAATGCTGCAATGAACATGGGAGTACAGATATCTCTTGGAGAGAGTGATTTTTTTCCTCTGGATATATACCCAGAAGTGGGATTGCTAGATTATATGGTAGTTCGATTTTTAATTTTTTAAAGAACATCTATATTGTTTTCCATAGTGGCTGCACCAGTTTACATTCCCATTCAGCCACTGATAACCACCATTTTACTCTCTGTTTCTATAAATTGGACATTTTTAGACCCCACATTTAAGTCAGATCATGCAGGGACTTCCCTGGTGGTTAAGCCTCCACACTTCCACTGCAGAGGGTGTGGGTTCAATCCCTGGTCGGGGAACTAAGATCCTACATGCCATGCAGCATGTCCAATAAATAAATAAATTAAATAAGTGAGATCATGCAACATGTGCTTTTCTGTATCTGGCTTATTTCAATTAGCATAATGTCCTCCAGGTTCATTCATGTTGACACAAGTGTCAGGAATTCCTTCTTTTTTAAGGCTGAATAATATTCCATTGTATATGTATACCACATTTTCTTTATCCATCCATCCACTGACAGTTTGTTTCCATGTATTAACTATTGTGAATAATGCTGCAATGAACATGGGAGTACAGATATCTCTTGGAGAGAGTGATTTTTTTCCTCTGGATATATACCCAGAAGTGGGATTGCTAGATTATATGGTAGTTCGATTTTTAATTTTTTAAAGAACATCTATATTGTTTTCCATAGTGGCTGCACCAGTTTACATTCCCACCAACAGTGTACAGGGTTCCCTTTTCTCCACATCCTTGCCAGCACTTATTATATTTGACTTTTTGACAACAGCCATCCTACTAGGTGTGACACAATATCTCATTGTGGTTTTGATTTGCATTTCCCTGATGATTAGTGATGTACATGTTGGTATATACATCATGTACCTGTTGGCCACTTGTATGTCTTTTTAGGGAAAATGTTCAGGTCCTTTGCTCATTTTTTAATCTTTTTGTTTCTCTACTGAGTTTTATGAATTCCTTGTATATTTAAGATATTAACCTTCACTGGATATATTATTGGGAAGTATTTTCTACCATTCTGTAGGTTGCCTTTTCATTTTGTTGATTGTTTCCTTTGCTGTGCAGAAGCTTTTTAGTTTGCGGTAGTCCCATGTGCTTATTTTTGCTTCTGTGGCCTATGCTTTTGGTGTCATCTCCAAAAAAAAAATCACTGCCAAGACCAATGTCAAGGAGCTTTCCCCCTGTTTTCTTCTAGGAGTTTTAGGGCTTCAGGTCTTATGTTTAAGTCTTTAATGCATTTTGAGCTTATTTTTGCATATGTTAAAAGGAATGCTACTCCTGGGGGACAGTCTTGGAGGGGAGAATGTGGAGAGGCGTCAGCAGAATGTCCTGAGGCTAGGGCCTAAGGAGAGAAGGCCAGCGGAAAGGTGATCAAGACTCTCTTCTTGACCAAACTCTAGTCAAGCTCCTCTGAGCCCTATTCTCAACTTGTAAAATCTGCAGACTCTTGGCACAAATGATTTCGTCCAGACCCCGCGCCCCTGCCATACTAAGAGACTTGAATAAGCACCAGCATAGTTTCTAACAGCTCAAGGCCACACCCCTAGAATGACTTCAGTGCCCCTTAGAGGGCCTGCCTGCCTGAAAAAGCTCAAGGCTGCCAAGAGAATTTACTGTTTGTTCCGGCCCCAAACCTGGTGATAAGCAGATAGGCCCCTGAACCCTCCCTCCCAGGCCCCCTTATAGCAGTTACTTTATTTTGTTTTTGTGGTACGCGGGCTTCTCACTGCTGTGGCCTCTCCCGTTGCGGAGCAAAGGCTCCGGACGCGCAGGCTCAGCGGCCATGGCTCACGGGCCCAGCCGCTCCGCGGCATGTGGGGTCTTCCCAAACCTGGGCACGAACCCGTGTCCCCTGCATCGGCAGGTGGACTCTCAACCACCGCGCCACCAGGGAAGCCCGGCAGTTACTTTAGAAAGCTTGCAATTATACATCCTTTCTCTGCCTTTGAGGTGTAAATTTACCAAACAAAACTGTTTCTCCAAGCATCTGAGAGCTCTTTGAAATGCAAACATATAGGGAGATAATTCTTATTCTTGCTCCCCAGCCCTGTGGGAAGATAAAGGCCTAATTTTTGTGGGTGCCTTGCCTTAACTTGCATCACTGCCTCTAGTCATAAAGATAGAAGAAGTTTGTTTCTTCTCTGGATATGCTCCAATTAACAAGCCCAGATGGCCTAGCCACAGGGATCAACCCTCTTCAGTGCCCCTCAGTGCCTTCCCTCGGTACACTGAAAGCTTTAAAAAGTCTCCTGCCTTCAATTTCCACAAAGTTCAGTTCAGTTCACAGTGCATCCTCTTCCCCATGACAATAGTTTGTTACTGAACAAAATCTGTCCTTGCCTCTTTAACTAGTGTCCGACCTGGTTTGTCTCTGACAAGGCCAAAATGGTGGCATGGCTGATGAGGTTTTAGGAATGAGGGTAATCATGTTCTGTTTGAAACTATTTTCTTTCTGTGATATAAACCCCTTCTCTGTCATCTTTTTACTTTTACCTTTTACTTCAGTGAAATTTAGTAGAAATACAAATGACCTTTAAGAGTGGGTTTTGGGGCTTCCCTGGTGGCGCAGTGGTTGAGAGTCTGCCTGCCAATACAGGGGACACGGGTTCGTGCCCTGGTCCAGGAGGATCCCACATGCTGCGGAGTGGCTGGGCCCGTGAGCCATGGCCGCTGAGTCTGCGCGTCCAGAGCCTGTGCTCCACAACGGGAGAGGCCACAACAGTGAGAGGCCCGCGTACCACACTCACACACAAAAAAGAGTGGGTTTTGAAAGAAAATACAATGTGCTTCTATGTTTTTCATGTCTGGGGTGATGTGAAATAACATGCTCCATGGGGAGAAGATCCATAAACCTGTAAATGGAATTATTCCAATAGCAGTAGGTGTTTAAAGCCAGAGGTGACTATGAGACTATAGCCCTAAGAATTCACAGAAGTCTTGGAGAGAGCTTTGGCATTCCACTGCAGGTGGAAAGGGAGTTTCTGGGACAAAGGACCACCAGGTACCATACGTTAATAACAACAATGAGAGCTGGTCTCAGCACCCCCAGAGCTAACGTGTCATTGCTAGGGACACAGGGTGCCATCTGGAGACGGACCCCACCTCACCCCTGGAAATGGAGGTCAAGGCCAGTGCTCAAGAGGGGTTATTACTACTGCTACTACCATTTATGAACACCCACTTTACACCAGAGCTGTCCTATGGGCCATCTGCCTTTATGCCTTCAGTCCTGATCGCCTCCACGCCCCCACCGCCAATCCAAAGTGAAAGTTCTAATAATCAAGTTACATTATTTACTCCCCTGCTTAAGACCCTTTGGCCTTACAGTTAAAGTTCAGACTCTTTAGCCTGACAAGGTTGCAAGATGGACTATTCCAGCTTTATCCTTGGCTGCTCCCTGCAAACATTCTACACTCGTAGGGAACTATTTATACAACTTGTATGAAAAACCTGTGTCTCCCTTAGTGCGCCACCCCCTGCCCAATAGATCGTGTATTTCCTTTCCGCTTTTCTGCTGCATTTTGTTCACGTTTCTACTATGCTACTTTTCATCCCACACTGCATGCATTTCTTCACATCTCTTTCCCTCTAACTGGACTTTGAAGTCCCTGTGGTAGAACTATGTCTTATTCATCTTAAAATTCATTTTGTTTATTCATTCAGTCAACAGATATTTATTATCTACATATTTAGTATTTCTTTGGTATCTACTACTACAAGGCTCTGAGGAATCAATCATACCTGATTCCTTCAGCGTTTGTGTTTAACAGGGCCTCAATACCAACTATGTACAACAAGCACGCACGTAATAAATATATACCGAATAAGTGAATAAATGAACTTGTTCTGAGTGGTGGGCAGCTACGTTCTCTTCAAAGGGTAACTCTGGACAAGTGCATTTTTAGACACTGGTATAATTATTTTCTTCCCTCCTGGCCCTAGTTTTACTTCAGTACATCATTTTATAGCAAGGGTTAACCAGCTTTTTCTGGAAGGGGCCAGACAGTAAATAATTTTGGCAGTGGGAGCTTTCTGGTCTTTGTTGCAGCTACTCAGCTCTGTCTACTCAACTCTGTGGCTCACATCAGCTGCCATAGACAATACTTAAACGAATGAGGGTGGTTGTGTGGCAATAAAACTTTATGTACAGATGCTGAAATTTGGATTTCTATCATTTTCATGAGTAATATCATTCTTCTTTGAATTTTTTTCAACCATTCAAAAATGTTGAACTGTTCTTAGCTTGTGGGTGCTACAAAAGCAGGCAGCAGAAAGATTTGGCCTGCAGGGCCGTAGTTTGCTCGCCGTCTCATCCTGCTGTGGTGACTTTTATTTAAGCATTATCTAAGTTTACACCTTAAGACTTGTTTTCTTAACAGTCCAGAAATACCAAAGCAGCCAGATATGCTTTTACTGATTATACAATAAACAATGGGCTTTCTTAAGAACATGCCGTGCTTCATCCTTGAACGCAAAAGCAGCACAAGGACATTTCCTTGTGTTCCCATTATCCTGATTATACTGAAGACATTTCATGGATCAGTGCCCAAAGCACTCAGGACTGCTTGCAGTTCTGGCTTTTTCGCACGCACCCAGCTTGCCGGGGAGACTCATGGGTCACGTCTCCTTCCACGTCCTCAGTTATTTCTCTACATTTCCCCCTTTTTGTTTTGCAGCTTGTGCAGCATCAAGGAGAACACGGCAGCTTGTTGCGATGTTACATGGCGGGTGGCTTGCAATCGTCGTCAGACTACAATTAAACATATGATTATTATTATAATAATCATTAACAATCCTGCAGTAGAACCAAATAAAGCATGTAATTTAGACATAGGATTTAAATTATTAAGTCCCTGAATAATTCCAGTCCATACTTTTTGCGAATTAAGTCGTTGTAATCTCTTCTGAAAAGTTTGTTGAATTTCCCCTTGTAAGTTCACAATTTCTTCTGTCAAATTTTTGTGATGTAATAGATGTTTTTAAATTTTTTCCCAGGGGAATGCAGACTGATTATACGGAACCGAAGTGACACAAAAGGCACTTTGATTCCAGTCACAACGTAGCTTCATTTGTCTTTGTAAATTCACCAGTTGGTCTCCCAACATAACCACAGCTTGTTGTAAGTCTGCTATTTCCGACTGTATTTCCGAATCAATTTGTCGTTGAGAGGACCAAAGCATTTCAGAATTTTTATGCCAATCAGTTATATAATCAACGGTCTGAATAGATTGTTCTAAAGCAACTCCAGCTATTGCAGCAGTAGCTGTTATGGCTATAATACCTATGACATCTGCAATCAACATTCCTACGAATCTTTTACTTCTTTTTAATGCATCAGCTAAATATTGCAAAACAGCCATAGGGAGAGATTCTTGCCATTCCTTTCCAAGATTAACAGGAAGCCAAAGACCTGTCCGAGCTCGTAAAATATACAAACTTTCAGTAGATATGTTAAAAGATATACTAGAGTTAATGCAGGTATACAGAGAGCAATTTTTACATATTATAATACCTAGAGTCTTATTCCATTCAGCTGGTCCTTTTAACAATATATAAGGTAATTTCACACAACCACGAGTATACCGAGTAACATTTTTATGAAAAGTCAAACTATAATGTCCAGATTTGTTAGCCATACGTCCTACACAAGCATTAATCTTTTCCAAAGCTGCCATAAGCTTCCACAAATCCTTTTGGATAGGAAATCCATTTAAATGAGGACCAGGAGGAGAAAACCCTCCAGCATGCCACACTATGGTATCATTAATAGTATTGCTATTAATAGTGTTATTCTCTCTGTGCCAGTGTAAATTCTTCAGACCCCTTTTTCCTCGGGCAGAGCCAAAAGGGCTCCAATCAATGACGCTTCCACCTTTTCTAAAGGCCAATATGAAGGCCATTCAGACTGTTTTATTATAGACACATCAGCTCCCGTATCAAAAAGGCCCGTAAATTTCACATTATTATTAAAGGTAATCGTTAATTGGGGACGTTGATCGTTGATAAAGGATTGCCAAAAAACATTTTTTTCCGTGCTGCCGAACCCCCCAGCACGCTTTACCGGGGCGGCTGCTTGTTTTATATATGGTAACAGTAACAACTGAGCAATTCTTTGTCCCTTATTAAATTCTATAGGTTTTGTAACAGAAATCATAATAGAAATTTCTCCATTATAATCCTCATCAATAACTCCAGTATGAACTGTTATACCCTGCAGAGTCAAACTACTTCGTCCTAATAATAGTCCCACGGTTGCTGCAGGTATAGGCCCATAAACTCCTGTAGCTAATTTATGAACTCCTCCTGCTGGCGTAAGGATACACTCTCGAGGAGCAATTAAGTCAACGGTAGCACTGCCGCTGGTAGCATGCATGAGATCAGTAACTAAGAGCCGATGTTGAGATTGTCCTGTAGTGTCTGATGAAAGCTGCCATTGCTTACTGGATACTGTTGAGAATTCACTGTCGCTTTTCCCGTATTGTTGTTGCGGCCCCGGGTTGGGCCTAGCTTCCCGTTTCCTGAGACATTATCTCGTGGAGGCAAAAGATTTCCGAACTTACCCTTTTTGGAACGGCATTCATTAGTCCAGTGTCGTCCTTTACCACACCGGCGACACATACCAGGTGGCTGCTCATCCTTAACCTGTTTTGATATTTGGCCTTGCCCTTTTCGACAATCTCGCCTCATATGTCCATACTTTCCACAATTGTAACATTTAGTACGATTATCTTTCAATCCTCCAGTTATGGCAGCTGCAAGTAAATTGGCATGATAAGTAGGAGATCCAATATCATGGCAAGCTTTTATATACTCTTCAAGTGGAGCGTTTACAGCTCGTAAAGGCTGCAATGCCTTCTGGCATTCAGGATTTGCATTCTCAAAGGCCAAGGATCGTAATAATAAATCTTGCACATCTATTTGTGCTACATCTCTTTGAATGGCTGCACGCAATCTAGACAAGAAATCAGTGTAAGGCCCACCAGGCCCTTGCATTAACTTAGTAAAAGATTGTGCTGTTTTTCCAGGGGGTTCCACTCGTAGCCATGCTCGCAAACAACACATACGTATTTGAATGATTCGTAAATCGTCAAATTGAGCTTGAGCTTGTAGATTACTAAATGCGCCTGCTCCTATTAATTCATCTAAAAGTGGCCCTGGAGGATTACGGGCCGCATTAGTCCTTGCCATGTTTTCAGCTTCTTCTTTCCACCAGGTCTTAAACTGCATATATTGTCCAGGTTCAAGAACAGTCTTGGCAAGCACCTCCCAATCCTGAGGAATTAATATGTTTTCGGAAGCATACCCAGACAAAAGACCTTGAACATAATTAGAATGCATCCCATATGCATTAATGGCTTCTTTTAGCATTTAAAAAAATTTTAAATCATGAGGGTTATACTCAACGTTCATATATCCATTCGGAAATTGATTGTTAGCAGGCATAGCTTGTCTAACAATAGGGAAAGCAAAAAATGGTTCAGAATATTGCTTTTCTTCCTTATTCATCTCTTCTTCCAATAAAAGTTTATTAAATTCAGGTTTTAGAGGAAATCGGAACTGACGAGAGGCTCCAAACAAGATAAGCTGCTAATTCTAAAGGAGGAGCCGAAGGAATAGTAGGACATGGCTCCTGATATGAAGGAGTGGTAGCATTGTTTTTATTTTCTTCCAATTTAGTCATCAAATCTTTCAACTTTGAAAGTATATCAGAAATCTCATTCTGTTGAGAAAGTGGCATCTCATTTTGTTTGCTAGCTTGCTGCCGATCTTTATCATCATCAGAAAAAGCCCCTTCATCACTGGAACCCGAAAAATCCTCTCCTGTCTCAGACAGAAGAGGAGGAGGCGGAGGAAGGTCCTCTATAGGAGACTCACGGAACAGAGTACGAAAAGCGGCAGAGTGATCGGGAGCAGAATTCGAACGCTGAGGGCGCGCCCCATTTTCACTTTCAGTCTCAGGTTGTAATGATTCCAGGGCAAGGGAAATTAGATTACAGAGAGACCAGACACGAACAGATATAGGGTCTCCATACTGATGAGCTCTTCTTAATGCTCGCATAACCTGTTTCCAAACTTTTAAATTCAACTGGTTATGACCAGTAGGTTGAAACCAGTAACAATGTTTACGAATCTCCGCAAAAAATCCATCAAAAGATTCTTGTTTCATTTTCACTCCAGAACTCCGTAATAACTGTTTCAGGAGTCTAATGTAGTGACATTCCACTGAGGGAGAATTCCCCATGACTCTACTCTTCCCGGAGGTTTCGCTTTTCTCTTTTAGCGTACAAAAATCCCCTTCGGTCCCGCGTGCCCTCGATGCTTACCTTCAGGTCCCTGTTCGGGCGCCAAATGTTGTAGTTTCTTATGTCAGGGCTGAAAGCAAGCTCATCACACGAGATGAATTGTGCAGAAACACAACAGTAGAGGGCTGCTGCTCTCTCAGCCAAAAACAGCGCCGTCTCGTCCTGCTGTGGTGACTTTTATTTAAGCATTATCTAAGTTTACATCTTAAGACTTGTTTTCTTAACAGTCCAGAAATACCAAAGCAGCCAGATATGCTTTTACTGATTATACAATAAACAATGGGCTTTCTTAAGAACATGCCGTGCTTCGTCCTTGAACGCAAAAGCAGCACAAGGACATTTCCTTGTGTTCCCATTATCCTGATTATACTGAAGACATTTCATGGATCAGTGCCCAAAGCACTCAGGACTGCTTGCAATTCTGGCTTTTTCGCACGCACCCAGCTTGCCGGGGAGACTCATGGGTCACGTCTCCTTCCATGTCCTCAGTTATTTCTCTACATGTATATACATGTATATATACATATATATTTAACGTCCTCTCTCTCTCTCTCTCTCTCTCTCTCTCTCTCTCTGGATAACTATCTCTGCTAGAGGTTGAATGGAAAAGGCAAACCCTCACAAAGCATTAATGTATTAACATATTGATTTAAGTCACAGCAGCATCAAGCCCATGGACCAGAAGTCCATCCATTGAGCCACTGCATAAGGTACACAGGTTGTTCCGCCCACACAACACAATCGCAAGTGGCACGAAATCAGTGGGTGGCAGGGTTGCGGAGAAGCCAAGGCACCTCCCTGCCCACTCAGACCTCAAGCATCCCTAACTGGCGACGCCGCCCCAGGCTCGGCTTCCCGGGCGGGCTTCGGCACGGCGCAGCCGCACTGGTGCCGCCTTCCCACCAATCTCGACCCTCGACGCGTTCCGTTCGTGCGTGGAGGAGCCGGGCGGGAGGAAAGGCCGCTCCGTGGGCAGGGGGCTGCATCGCGCAGAGCGGCTGGACCCAGCGACGGCGCGGATGGCGGACTCCCAGCTGTTCTGCGTGGCCGAGGAGCGCAGCGGCCACTGCGCAGTGGTGGACGGAAACTTCCTCTACGTGTGGGGGGGCTACGTGGTAAGGGGAAGAGGCGGGACGGGGCGGACTCGCGCCGGGAGCCCGCCCGGCTTCTCGGCCAGAGTGGCCGCCGAGCAC